>NW_018396850.1:0-3861 GCF_000003195.3 Sorghum bicolor | reverse complement strand
CATGAATCAATGGAAAATTAAGCATACGAAGAGAACATTAAGAAGTAAACTGGTAAAATCGTGAGAAAGAAGCCAAAAATGAACTTCATACTTACCTGAGATGGTCAAAGCGTTTGCATATAAACAAACTTAATTATCTGTGATGTTATAAAGAGACAATGAACCACAAATACTATAATATGGTTGATAAGCATAACTGAACGAAAACCAATAAATCTATAGCAAAACAAAAATATTACAATGGCAATCATCAAAAGCATGCTCAATTAGGCCCAGCTGACTGGAAAGGCATGCTAGAATGGAATGTGCTATTTTCACAGTCCACGTGATAAGAGAGTAAAAAACAATAATAATTCACCAAATATTGGAAATGCTGCATAAAAATGATCCATATGAGATATAAACCTTCAGCAGAGCAGAGCATTTTGTAGTAGAAAATTTTTAAAAAAGCATGGTTCGATTGTACTGAATTGGCCTAATACCCATGTGATGGCATTTTATAGGGATATTTGTTCACAGGAGAAAACACATCACCATTAAGTGACATAGTACAACAACTTAGTATTATCACAAATATATATAATGGGAAAAGTTATACATGTAAATGTCCAGAACACACCATCCTTCTTCATGGCATTGATGAGCACCATCGACAAGAAGGAATTATTGTAGTAGAAACAGAGCATGACACTGCAGGTACAGAAACCATGTCAAATTGTATATATATAAAAAGAAATCAGAACAGACATGCAGTGGTAACCTGGCGCTGCTCTCCTTGAGCTGATTATTGGTATACGGAGTTTATGAAATGGAAACATCCTGTGTAGTTTATTTCATATCCAAATGAGTGATGCAATAAATCGTAAGAAACATGAAATAAACATGAGTTGTCATGTGCGGTCGCACATATGTCAGGCGCAGGCGCGCCCGCGACATATGCCGCGCGGCTGAGCGTGCTGGGCGCGCAGAGCCAGGGCCCGAAGGGGCAACTTCTAGTGGCTAGAATCAAGGAATAGATTAGCAGGCTGTTTTGGCAATTCCTAGAATTAAGGAGTTTTGGCAATTCCTAGAATTAAGGAGAGTTTCCTTAGATTGGTTGGGCCATTGGCCATATATACATGTAATCAGTAGAGAATGAAGCAAGCAAGAAATTATCCTATTCCTCATCTCTTCTGTTCTGCTAAGCCTGCGGCAGGGGGGCATAACCCCGCCGGAGAAGACGGCCGACGGCTACGCGTAGCCGCGGTCCGGCGAGCCAAGGGTTCGGCGCCCTTGACAACCTGGTATCACGGTCACGTCGATCCTCGCCTTGTCGCTCCGCTCAATCCTCCACAGCAGCCGCCCACCACACTAGCCCACCACCCTCGCCCCATTCTGCCACCAGCTCTACCGCGCTGACGCCAGCCGAGATGACTACCATGAAGGCGGACATGGCCGCCCTGAAGGAAAAGTCAGCCTCCTCGTCGGACAGCGGCGGCCGCTTGGAGGGTACGCGCGATCTTGATCGCCCCCCAAGTTCCAGAAATTGGACTTTCCCCGCTACGACGGCAAGTCTGATCCGATGGCCTTCCTCAACAAGTGCGACTCGTACTTCCGTACTTCCGTCAACAGTGCACCATGGCCGAGGAGCGGGTGTGGATGGCCTCTTACCATCTGGAGGACGTCGCGCAGCTCTGGTACGTCCAACTCTAGGAGGACGAGGGCACACCGACATGGGGGCACTTCAAGGACCTCCTCAACCTGCGATTTGGCCCTCCACTCCGATCGGCTCCCCTGTTCGAGTTGGCGGAGTGCCGGAGGACCGGCACCGTGGAGGAATACTCCAATCGGTTCCAAGCCCTCCTGCCACGTGCGGGTCGCCTGGACGAAGCACAGCGGGTCCAACTCTTCACCGGCGGTCTCCTACCGCCCCTCACCCACGACGTCCGCATCCACAACCCGACGTCGCTAGCGGCCGCCATGAGTCTCGCGCGGCAGGTGGAATTGATGGAGGCTAATCGGCTGGCAACACCTCCTCCCAGGGCGCCCGCGCGGGGTCTCCTTCCAGCGCCCGCCCCCGGGCCGCTCTGCCACCACCCCAGCAGCCATTGGCGCTGACTGCACCCTCGACGACCGCCCAGCCGGCCCGTGGCGACGGCAATCATCGCCGCCTCACTCCAGAGGAGATGGGCGGAACGGCGCCGTCTCGGCCTCTGTTTTAATTGTAACGAGAAATATTCTCGTGGCCACAATCGCTTTTGCAGGCGCATCTTCTTCCTGGACGGCGTCGAGATTGACGACGCCGCGGACGACGCAGGGGCTGCCGAGCCCGACGCCGAGGCGCCTGCTTCTCCCTGCAGGCCGTGGCTGGTGTTCCCGTGGCGGGCACCATGCAGCTCCGCGTGGCCCTCGGCGCCGCAGCCTTCGGCGCCCTCCTCGACTCCGGCAGCACGCACAACTTCATATCGGAGGAGGTGGCGCGGCGCTCGGGTCTTCCTCTTCGCTAACGCCCACGCCTCACCGCCTTGGTCGCGAACGACGAGCGCGCCACCTGTGAGGGCATCATCCACGACGCGCCCTTGCTCATCGATGGCGAGGCGTTCCCAGCCGACCTCTTCGTCATGCCCCTGGCCGGGTACGACGTCGTCCTCGGCACCCGGTGGCTCGGCGCGTTGGGACCCATCGTTTGGGACCTGGAAAGCCGGCGCATGTCCTTCCAGCGACACGGACGCCCAATCTCCTGGACTGGCGTGGCCTGCCCGTCCGTTCCAGTGTTGTGCGCGACTTCGGAGGCCGGACCCCTGCTGGTCGCGCTGCTGCATGTGTTCGGGGGGCTCTTCGCGGACCCCGTTGGTCTGCCCCCCAAGCGCTCCGACCCTACCAACTTCTAGTGGCTAGAATCAAGGAATAGATTAGCAGGCTGTTTTGGCAATTCCTAGAATTAAGGAGTTTTGGCAATTCCTAGAATTAAGGAGAGTTTCCTTATATTGGTTGGGCCATTGGCCATATATACATGTAATCAGTAGAGAATGAAGCAAGCAAGAAATTATCCTATTCCTACTCTCTTCTGTTTTGCTAAGCCTGCGGCAGGGGGGCATAACCCCGCCGGAGAAGACGGCCGACGGCTACGAACTGCGTAGCCGCGGTCCGGCGAGCCAAGGGTTCGGCGCCCTTGACATGAGTATTCAAATATTGTCATTTGGACTAGCAGAATCAGGTATATACATCACATAGAAAGAATGGTGTGACATCAATGATTGTATTACTATATCTTTTCTTTAGAGCAGACAACAATGACCACATATACTGCCTGTTTTTACTATGAAAAGCAAATGCTTCACACATGATCATCTACTTGAACATTCATAGACCCATTTCCTTACATTTTCTATTGGTGATCTAGAAAGAAAAAATCTCAAATTTCATCAATAGATCATCTATAAGTCTTCCAAATCGATACCACCGCTGCAGCTGATTACAGGAAGGCTCGTCAGCCATTGGTGCCGGATCCCACTGGGACTGGGGGAGATGACTGTTACACGACTGCATGGCTTTGTCGTTTCCCTCCTGCTCTCCGTCTCTTCCCTGATTTTCCTTGATTTGGCTGCACATTGGGGGTGCCTATGAAACCAGGACTGCCTCATCACCAGAGCAACACCTTAAAAGCAATACCTGCAAACTATAAAGATATCTCCACAAGAATATGCAGCAATTGTTTTTTGACAAAATAGCTGTAGTATGCTGTAGAAAATGAAAAGCCAATATACAGATAGATTGAATGCGGAATAAAATCTTAAAGTCAATGTTTTGATGACTACATATTTCATACTTAAAAAGCTAAAAACAAATCCGAATTGCATACTACTCTTAGAATAATGTTTT
>NW_018396849.1:2557-3961 GCF_000003195.3 Sorghum bicolor | reverse complement strand
TGTGCTATCATGGAAAAGAACCTGATTAAAATGACTTAAGCCGGGCGGAGTTTTGCAAGGTTGTAGTAACTCCGTCTATGGTAGCTAAGGACCGATCGTTGTACGTCCTCTTGCCATGTTGAACGCATGCCTGACACTTAGTTGGCCGGATAACTCGTTCCGACCGCGAAGCCTAGTAGTATGACTCAGGCCGGAAGACCGGCAAGTATAAAGTGCGCACTATCGGAGGAAGTGCGGTTTGCGGGGGACCATTGGTGTAGGACCAAAGGCAGGTGAGTTAAAAGTCCTGACCTCCCTGGCGGAGTGGTAGCCCTGGGAGTGCGGCGCTGATCGGAGCCGCGATTCCTGAGTCGTACCCAAGGTGACCCGCTTGCTCTCCGACGGGAGATGCTTGGGTGAGTGCTAGGAATAACCCTCCAGCTAGATAGGAATCGATTCGAATCGCCGTCTCTCCCGTATAGTGAGAACTTGAAGAGCAACAGCAAACGTAGCATTCACTAAGTAAAATGGTTCATGATAATGATGATGATAGCAAGGAAGAACATATGATGAATGTGGGGGTATAAACCCCTATACCCTTACGGCTAGACTTCGGCCAGGAGGCTTGGCCCATTACGAGACGAGTTCGAGGCTTGATCCGATAGCTTAGAGTTTTGCTCAAGGAAACAAGATGTGGAGATCAAGTAGGATTCTAGTCGGTTAGAATAGGAATTGATATCGAATTATCCATGGCAATTGTAACCGACTAGGATTAGTTTCCAGATCTGTAACCCTGCCCTCCAGACTATATAAGGAGGGGCAAGGGACCCCCCTAGATCATCAGATTCTCTCAACACAAATCAATACAATTAGACGCAGGACGTAGGTATTACGCCAACTCGGCGGCCGAACCTGGATAAAAAGCTTGTCCGTGTCTTGCGTCACCATCGAGTTCATAGTTTGCGCACCGTCTACCGATAAACTACTACCGTGGGTATACCCCAAGGTAGACTGCCGACCAGCTTTCGTCGACAGTGGCGCGCCTGGTAGGGGGTGTGCGTGCAACTTCTCTGGCGAACGAGATGGTCATTATCCCCGACTTCGTGGCCATGGCGGGCGACTTCACGTTCACCGTCAGCTTCAACAGCTTCACCGCCACGACCACGGAGGAGGTGTAGATCCGATCTGCGCCAACCACTTCTTCATTGAAGTCGGCGGCGGCTTCAACCACGCTGGCTACGACTCCAACTACTCCAGCAACGTCTCCGACCACGCCGACGACGCGTCACCCGCTTCTCTGCTACAAAGGGAGGCAGATCGACGACACCGACCTGCTCAGGCTATCGACCAAGTTGTGTGGCCTACTTGCTCTGACCACGAGTCGCAATAATAATCGCCGCGAAGAACGGCGCTACGACAGCCGTG
>NW_018396849.1:0-2457 GCF_000003195.3 Sorghum bicolor | reverse complement strand
CACCATCACGACAAGTCAGCAACTCTCCCGACCAGACTTTCGTCCAAAGATAAGTACAATTCTAATAGTTTAGTTATTTTTGGCATAATATGTTTTATTATCCTTCAAAACAACTTTTTGTTTAGCCGACTAGTTTTTTCTCCTACACGAGTTTTCCAGAGTCGGTACTGTCTCCGACTCCTCCCTACACGTGCATGAGATCCGCACTCTGCGTTCCGGGTGGTCGGCAGTAGCTCTCTAGCGAGGCTGGCAATCCCACGCGTGTCTAGGTTCCGCACCTCATGCTGATTATTGGCTAAACCAGAGCTGGTACAAGCTCTAGGACGAATTAACTACTCGTGCTAATTTTATAACAAAAAATCTAAAACTTATCTTAGTATTGATTTTTTATCTAAAGGTTATTTATACATCATGTACTACCAATTCTTTATATTTATTTTTCAGGAGTTTGGCCCAGTCGACAAGCTACGCTCGGAGACTCGTCGACTATTCCCTACGCTGTGCCCGGGGACTGCTCCGACCACCGAGCATGTTTACGTTCCCAACAACGCTCGGGGACTTGTCGACTACTCTCTATGCTGTGCTCGAAGACTGTGCCGACCACCGAGCACTATACGCTTAGGGACTGTTCGACCAGCTCACCAATTTGAGAGTTTTGGGACTGTACCGACCACCGAGCGTTATATGCTTGGGGACTGGTCGGAACAACTATTATACACCCGGGGACTGGTCGATTAGTCTATTCAATTGCAGACGGACTGGTGAAGTCAATTTTTTAGACCTTGCTACAAGGCTCATACTTCGCCTTCCAGCAAGCTCGGGGACTACATCGGTACGATGCATCTGGCGATGCATCTCAGTTACAGAATTTCTTTGAGGACTTTTATTTTGACCCTGGCACCATGTGCCTACGTCACCTACTACCAGGCTCGGGGACTAAGTGGGCACACTTCACCTTGCGGTGAATATGCTTGCTTTTTTGAGGTTTACACCTTTCAAAAAAGTAAAGTGGGCACACTTCACCAGGAAAGAAATCTTTTTTAATTTAGAGCACCATGCATTCTTCAAACAACTCATTTCTTTGATGTCAATGTTGATCAACTGTCTTTTGAGTTGGTCAAAGAACCGTTGCAACTGTTTGGGTGACTTTACCGCTTATTGAAGACGTTAAGTCTCACTGATCGAAGAAGCTCAAGACGGCGTGTTACATCACAATACATGGTGCTCGGGGACTAGCTGTGGGGGTATAAACCCCTATACCCTTACGGCTAGACTTCGGCCAGGAGGCTTGGCCCATTACGAGACGAGTTCGAGACTTGATCCGATAGCTTGGAGTTTTGCGCAAGGAAACAAGATGTGGAGATCAAGTAGGATTCTAGTCGGTTAGAATAGGAATTGATATCAAATTATCCATGGCAATTGTAACCGACTAGGATTAGTTTCCAGATCTGTAACCCTGCCCTCCAGACTATATAAGGAGGGGCAAGGGACCCCCCTAGATCATCAGATTCTCTCAACACAAATCAATACAATCAGACGCAGGACGTAGGTATTACGCCAACTCGGCGGCCGAACCTGGATAAAAAGCTTGTCCGTGTCTTGCGTCACCATCGAGTTCGTAGTTTGCGCACCGTCTACCGATAAACTACTACCGTGGGTATACCCCAAGGTAGACTGCCGACCAGCTTTCGTCGACAATGAACTTGATATGGTTATTATTGTTTGTAATAATCAAGTGAAGTGTTTTAGTCTAGGTGCTAATCTAGTGATAGGTTAATGATGATTAATATGATGCCGTTATACATGATGTAGTATTACTCAAGCTTTTGGCAAATGTTTAGTCAAGCCAGCTACACTTTAAATTTATCCTTGCATGATCCTTGGTGTCTTTTATGTTTTACTAGACGGGTAAGTCTAGCTAAGTACATCCTCGTACTCAGGGTTTATTCTCCCCTATTGCAGATGATATCTTTTATGATGGCTTCTGCAAGACCTCTCTCCATCCCGCTGGGGATGAAGACTAAACCGTTGGGCATGGTTCTCTAACAACTTTGTACCCCGTTGCTATTGATGGATGACATGAGACTCTGGCTGTAACAAGAACTTGTGAAATGAATGTGTGTTGTAAACCATTTTGCTTCCGCTACTATGAACTTGTGTTGTAATAACTAAGTAACTTTGATGTGGTGCCGCTTCGACAGAAATGAATGACTATGTAACATTCGCTGTGTTATGTTGAACTATTACGATCTTGGTTGGTTGCAAGTTGGTTTGAAGTCCTTCGTGATTTCAGTTGAATACCGGGATTATATGGGCTCAAGTCTGGAAACTTCATTGCTAGTTGATCGTTTCTACACTTGAACTCTTATAATTTGGTCGGTTCTGTGACATTAGAGACCCCTCTTATCCCTCACCTTTTAAGTCTCATGATGACCTAACAATCCATCAAGACGATCA
>NW_018396848.1:0-3867 GCF_000003195.3 Sorghum bicolor | reverse complement strand
AGTTGTGTCGTGATCACATCTAGCTCTAGTTGTCGACACAGTTGTGTCTTCTAGTAAGAGAAATGATGATCTGCGTGCTCACCAAGTTGCTGAATTAGAGCAACTCATTGAGCTTAGTGAGCTCGAAACTGGAAGAGGTGCTAATCAAATTGGAACTTTACAGCGCCCTGGTGAAACTAGGTGGAGCTCTCATTATGATTCAGTCTGCAGCCTTATAAAGCTTTACAAGCCTACATTCTTAGTGCTGAAAGATATCGCTAATACTAAAGGTCCAGGAACCATACCAGCAACTCGTGCAAAGGCTGCTGGTGCTGTGAAATTGATGATGAAATTTGAGTTTGTGTTTATTATGCATGTTATGAAAGAATTAATGGGAATCACAAACCTACTTTGCAAGAAGCTACAACAAAAATCTCAAGACATTGTGAATGCTATGGATGATGTTGCCACTACCAAAAGGTTGATTCAAAACCTAAGAGACCATGGCTGGAATAAACTTATTAGTGATGTGACACAATTTTGCAACAAACAGGGAATCAAAGTTCCAAATATGGCTAGCTCATATGCAGATTATGTTCGAGGTGCAGAGGTCACAGTCGAGCATCACTACCGATATGATATTTTCATGGTTGCAGTTGATCAACAAGCACATGAGTTGAATTGCAGGTTTAGTGAACAAGCTACAGAACTTCTCACTTTATGTACTTCGCTGGATCCCACGGATTCATTCACCAAACTGAAAATTGATGATGTGTGCTCTCTAGCTTCAAAGTTCTATCCTGCTGATTTTTCAGAGCAAGAAAGAGATACATTAAGGCAACAATTACAACATTACGAACTTGATGTACCTACAAATCCTAGCTTTCAGAATTTGACAACCATTGCCGAGCTTTGTCGTCGATTAGCTGAAACAGGGAAATCAGATGACTACTATTTAATCGACAGGTATGCATTTTACATTTTTAGTTGGTTATTTTTCTCTTAAAGAATCATAGTCATTCTTATTTGCTAATAATATTCTTCCTTGGCAGATTGATTAGGCTTGTGCTAACTCTACCAGTTTCCACAGCTACGACAGAGCGTGCCTTTTCTGCAATGAAACTTGTTAAAACCAGGCTTCGGAATAAGATGGAAGATGGGTTCCTAAGAGATTGCTTAATAATTTACATTGAAAAGGAGATTGCAGTGGAGTTTACAACCGATCAACTTATTGATGACTTCGATGCGATTCAGACGCGCAGAGCAAAATTTAAATGAAGCATGTTAGTTCCCTTAATCATTTATGCTTATCGTTATATTTTTTTGTTGCAAATTTGTCAGTGCATATATATATATATTAAAATTTTATAGTACACTATATATATTTGATTGTTCGGCCCCCTCCATATATAATTCCTGGCTCCGCCACTGTGCATTAGGCACAAACCGTGTACCTATCTTGCACCGAAACTAATACTATCTCCAAAGAGATCGAAGTGAGATTATATATGACACACGTCATCTAAGAGTTCTATTTGGTGCTTCCAAATATATTTCTAAGCATATGGTACGTTTGATGCAATTCGTGCACCTATCGACATCAAGATTAGCACTATCTCCAAACAAAGCAAACTGAGCTTCCACTTGAGCCCCTTTACCAAGGAGTATCATCGGGTGCATCCAAAATGGTTTCTTAGCCTATGATGCATTAGGCGCAAACTGTGTACCTATCTTGCACCAAAACTAACTCTGTCTCCAAACAGACCAAATCGAGATTCTATATGACACATGTCATCTAGGAGTTCTATTGGGGTGCGTCCAAATGGATTTCTTAGCATATGGTATGTTCCATGAAAACCGTGCACCTATCTTGCATCAAGATTAGCACTATCTCCAAACAGATCGAACTAACCTTCCACTTGAGCCTCTTCACCTAGGATTATCATCGGGTGCTTGCATAATGGTTTCTAAGCCTATGGTGCATTATGCGCAAACCATGCACCAATCTTGCACCTAAACAAACACTGTCTCCAAACAGATTGAAGCAAGATTCCATATGAAACACATGATCTAGGTGTTCTATCGAGTGCGTCCAAATTGATTTCTGAGAATATGGTACGTTCCATGCAAACCGTGCACCTATCTTGTATCAATACTAGTACTATATCCAAACAGATCGAACCGACCTTCCACTTGAGCCTCTTCACCTAGGAACATGGGGTGCCTCCATAATGGTTTCTGAGCCTATGGTGCATTATGCGCAAACCATGCACCAATCTTGCACATAAACTAACACAGTCTCCAAACAGATTGAAGCGAGATTCCATATGACACACATGATCTAGGAATTCTATCGGGTGCGTCCAAATTGATTTTTGTGAATATGGTACGTTCCATCCAAACCGTACACCTATCTTTCATCAAGATTAGCACTATCTTCACCTAGGAGTACGATCGGGAACTTCCACAACGATTTCTGAGCCTATGGTGCACTGGGCACAAACCATGCAGCTATCTTGCTCCGAAACTAATACTATCTCCAACTGGACCGAAGCGAGATTCCATATGATACACTTCATCTAGTAGTTCCATCGGGTGCATTTACAGTTCCATCGGATGTGTCCAAATTGATTTCTGAGCATATGGTACGTTCCATGTAAACCGTGCACCTATCTTGCATCAAGATTAGAACTATCTCCAAACAGATAAAACCATGATTCCACATGAGCCTCTTCACCAAGGCGTACCATCGTGTGCGTCCAAAATAGTTTCTTAGCCTATGGTGCATTAGGCACAAACCGTGTACCTATCTTGCACCGAAACTAACACTATCTCCAAAGAGACCGACGTGAGATTATATATGACACACGTCATCTAAGAGTTCTAATGGGTGCTTTCAAATATATTTCTAAGCATACGGTACGTTCGATGCAATTCGTGCACCTATCTTGCATCAAGATTAGCACTATCTCCAAACAAAGCAAACTGAGCTTCCACTTGAGCCCCTTTACCCAGGAGTATCAGCGGGTGCATCCAAAATGGTTTCTTAGCCTATGATGCATTAGGCGCAAACTGTGTACCTATCTTGCACCAAAACTAACTCTGTCTCCAAACAGACCAAAGCAAGATTCTATATGACATATATCATCTAGGTGTTCTATTGGGGTACATTCAAATTGATTTCTTAGCATATGGTATGTTCCATGCAAACCGTGCACCTATCTTGCATCAAGATTAGCACTATCTCCAAACATATCAAACCGACCTTCCACTTGAGCCTCTTCACCTAGGATTATCATCGGGTGCTTGCATAATGGTTTCTGAGCCTATGGTGCATTATGCGCAAACCATGCACCAATCTTGCACCTAAACTAACACTGTCTCCAAACAGATTGAAGCGAGATTTCATATGACACACATGATCTAGGAGTTCTATCAGGTGTGTCCAAATTGATTTCTAAGAATATGGTATGTTCCATGCAAACTGTACACCTATCTTTCATCAAGATTAGCACTATCTCCAAACAGACCGAACCAAGCTTTCACTTGAGCCTCTTCACCTAGGAGTACCATCGGGAACTTCCACAATGATTTCTGAGCCTATGGTGCACTGGGCACAAACCATGCAACTATCTTGCACCGAAACTAATAATATCTCCAACTGGTCCGAAGCGAGATTCCATATGATACACTTCATCTAGTAGTTCCATCGGGTGCATCTACAGTTCCATCGAGTGTGTCCAAATTGATTTCTGAGCATATGGTATGTTCCATGCAAACTGTGCACCTATCTTGCATCAAGATTAGAACTATCTCCAAACAAGACAGACACAAGTGGTAACCAGCTTAGTTTCACAAAAAAACCCCAAAAATTTTTTTTTTCTTTTT
>NW_018396847.1:1012-3968 GCF_000003195.3 Sorghum bicolor | reverse complement strand
AAAGAAAAAAAAAAAAAAAAAAAAAAAAAAAAAAAAAAAAAAAAAGTCCTCAAGAATCCCCCCAGACGGCAGTGACGCTTCATGCACGTGGGCTGCTTCGTAACGTCTCTCTATAATTGCTCTACTCTCTATTCCCATATTATTACCCATTGTTATCTTACCTTTAATATTGTTCTTATTCGATTCTACCATCTTTCCTATTCACACCTATTTACTTATCTTCGTTAAGTTAGAGCGTAGATCAGTTCTCCCGTTTCCCTATGGATACGATAAAACCTTTAACCGGGTAAAAGCTTCAACGGTATCCGTGCGCTTGCGGATTATCTGTGTGCGTATAAATACCATAGTACACTCTAGTGCCATGCTGGGGATGACAACCTAGTATTCAAGTGGTGTTAGCAAGTGTCAACAACCGTGCACCTATTTTGCATCAAGATTAGAACTATCTCCAAATAGACAGAACCAAGATTCCACATGAGCCTCTTCACCAAGGAGTACCATCGCCTACGTTCAAAATAGTTTCTTAGCCTATGGTGCATTAGGCACAAACCGTGTACCTATCTTGCACCGAAACTAAAACTATCTCCAAAGAGACCGAAGTGAGATTCTATATGACACACATCATCTAGGAGTTCTATTGGGTGCTTCCAAATATATTTCTAAGCATATAGTACGTTCCATGCAATTCGTGCTCCTATCTTACATCAAGATTAGCACTATCTCCAAACAAAAGCAAACTGAGCCTCCACTTGAGCCCCTTTAACTAGGAGTATCATCGGGTGCATCCAAAATGGTTTCTTAGCCTATGATGCATTAGGCATAAACTGTGTACCTATCATGCACCAAAACTAACTCTGTCTCCAAACAGACCAAAGCGAGATTCCATATGACACATGTCATCTAGGAGTTCTATTGGGGTGCGTCCAAATGGATTTCTTAGCATATGGTATGTTCCATGCAAACCGTGCACCTATTTTGCATCAAGATTAGCACTAGTTCCAAACAAATCGAACCAACCTTCCAATTCAGCCTCTTCACCTAGGATTATCATCGGGTGCTTCCATAATGGTTTCTAAGCCTATGGTGCGTTATGCGCAAACCATGCACCAATCTTGCACCTAAACTAACACTGTCTCCAAACAGATTGAAGTGAGATTCCATATGACACACATGATCTAGGAGTTCTATCGGGTGCGTCCAAATTGATTTCCGAGAATATGGTACGTTCCATGCAAACTGTACACCTATCTTGCATCAAGATTAGCACTATCTCCAAACAGACCGAACTGAGCTTTCACTTGAGCCTCTTCACCTAGAAGTACCATCAGGAACTTCCACAATAGTTTCAGAGCCTATGGTGCACTAGGCACAAACCATGCACCGATCTTGCACCGAAACTAATACTATCTCCAACTGGACTGAAGCGAGATTCCATATGATACACTTCATCTACCAGTTCCATCGGGTGTGTCCAAATTGATTTCAGAGCATAGAGTATGTTCCATGCAAACTGTGCACCTATCTTGCATCAAGATTAGAACTATCTCCAAACAGACAGAACCAAGTTTCCACATGAGCCTCTTCACCAATGAGTACCATCGCGTGCGTCCAAAACAGTTTCTTAGCCTATGGTGCATTAGGCTCTGGAAGAGCATCTAGGCCCCTAGTGATTTCGGTGATTAATGACATTATTGATTACTATGACTAATGTGTGTTTTGCAGAGGCAAAGTCATAGGTAAGGTCATGGTAAATAGGTACTCGATGGACAGGGACGTACATGCCTACTTAATAGTTGAAATCGTTTCGCTTTTCAAAGGATGGATGGACATCGTCAAGACTATACTAGGTCTAAGTGCCATATGGTGAAGAAGGGCACTTAGAGTAGTTTAGGATTTTGTTTTCCTTTGACCGTACTATTAAGAGGGGCTTTGATCTAGTAGCTTGACTTAGGCAAGGCTTTAGGTTTAGGTGTGGTGCACACTTGGTAAACCTAGCACTAGGCAGCTCAGAGATAGTCCTTAGATCGAGAGGAACAAATTTCGCTTTGGAGCGATCGCGTTTCGACGGAGGTTGGGTGACCAAAGGGGCACCGGACGCTCTGTGAGTGCGTCCGGTGAGGTCCTTAGCCGTTGGAACAGTGTGGTGCTTAGGGTTAGGCACCGAACGCACCGGGTAGCGTCCGGTCCCATACCCAGGGAGGTTGCAAGCCTTCCCTGAGCACCGGACGCTAGCACCGGACGCGCCGGGTAGCGTCCGGTCCCATGCGCTGGGAGCATGTAATGTTTCCCCGAGCACCGGACGGTGCACCGGACGCTGGAAGTAAGCGTCCGGTGACCTGTCAGAGAGAAGTACAATTAGCTGTTACGAAGCACTGGACGCTCGGTGCAGTGCGTCCGGTGCAACATAATGTGCATCCGGTGAGCCCGTTTTCAGTGGAAAATGGTTGGCCGACCTTTGGACTTCGTGGATAGTATTTATACTCCTCCACCCCGTCCATGAGAGCTCTCTTGCCCATTTGAACATCAAAGAAACTTGTTGTGGAGCAAGAGAGTTGCAAGAGCCTAGAGAGGATTGAGATTTGAGTGATTTCTTGTGAGAATCCTTCTCTAGTGAGTTCCAAGAGTCAAGTGTGCATCCACCACTCTCTAGGGCCTTGTTTGGGTCAAGTGAGAGTTCTTTGCTTGTTACTCTTGGTGATCGCCATCACCTAGACGGTTCGGTGGTGATTGGAGGCACGAAAACCGCCTGAAGTTCTTGTGGGTGGCTCGTGTCAAGTTTGTGAGCGGTTTTGGGTGATTCACCGCGACGGAGTGTCGAAGAATCAGCCTGTAGAGAGCTCTTGGTCCTTGCGCGGACCAAGGCGGAGCAAGACCCTTGCGCGGGTGCTCCAACGAGGACTAGTGGAGAGTGGCGACTCTCCGATACCTCGGCAAACATCGCATTGATCACGCTGCA
>NW_018396847.1:0-912 GCF_000003195.3 Sorghum bicolor | reverse complement strand
TAGAATAGGATTGGAACTAGCTTGCTAAACTGGTAATCCGGTAGCTCTCTAAGTCACACTAGGCACAAGGGGTTGAATTGGAGCTTATAGGTTGCTTAAATTTTTAGAGAAGCCCAATTCACCCTCCCCTCTTGGGCATCTTGATCCTGTCAATTGGTATCAGAGCTTAGTGCTCATTATTTAGGCTTCACTGCCTAGAGAAAGATGTCTAACGGGGATGGACCGCCACCCATGTTCGATGGGGATGACTTCCCGTATTGGAAAATGCGAATGGAGTCATACCTTGAGGCATGCGATGTAAAGTGCCTAAAAGCCACGACCGAAGGGTTTTCCCCTCCGGAAAGAGCCACCGCTCTTACTCCACAAGAGCAAGAAAACGAGAAGTGGAATGCGAAGGCCAAAAACCACATCTTTAGAGGCCTTTTCAAAGAGGTGTTCAACCGCGTTTGGAGCCACAAAACCGCCAATGAACTTTGGAAGGAACTTTGTGCGCTCCATGAGGGATCAAAGAGTGAACGCGTGGAACGCTATCACATAGTGATGAACAAGCTTAATACTTTTGAGATGCTTCCTAAAGAAAATGCTAATGAAATGTATTCTCGCTTGAATGTCATTGTAGAGGAGCTAAATGGACTTGGGCTTACTCAAATGAGTACGGCGGATGTAGCAAGGAAGATACTATGTGTGCTTCCCATTGAGAAATACGGGCACATGGTAACCGTGCTTCATCAAGGTGATCTTTCCACCGCTACACCAACCGCCATATTGGGGAAGATCAATGCTCATGAGATGTACATGCACATGAACCCTCAAGATGGCTCCTCGTCGGCCAAGAAAGAGAAGAAGGACTTGGCTCTCAAAGGTCTCACAAGGGGACCGGTAGTTGCCCACCCCTTGGAGCTCCCTTTTTTT
>NW_018396846.1:0-3868 GCF_000003195.3 Sorghum bicolor | reverse complement strand
ACACCTTCTTCCTCTCGACCACTTTCAGATTCCCATTCACCATTCTCTTTCACAATCATGGTCCTCCTACTAGGACATTGTGCAGCAATATGTCCACGACCATGGCACTTGTGGCACACAATTTCTCTACTACGTGCAGAGGAAGTAGTAGCTGAGGAAACAACAGTTGGGGCTGCTACACTTGTAGTAGGTCGCTGCTGATATGCAGGGGATGATGCTGTAGAAACCACCATCTTTGAAGGAGCATTAGATGAAGAGGGCCTAGTTGCAGCACCTTGGGACCGTCCCCCACCAAAAGAAGTGCTGGACTGCTGCTTGCGCCATGGGGCTGCAATAGAATGACTTGCATAAGATTTTCCACGTGTCTCTTGCTGAATTTTTCTTTCAGTACACATAGCTTGATCAACAAGGTCTTGCAATGTACTGTATGGAAACATCTCAACAAAACCAGCAATTTCCTCATTGAGACCACCCAAAAATCTTGCCATTTTTGACTCTGGATCCTCTCTAATTCCAGTACGCACTAACAGCAGCTCCATCTCCTTATAGTACTCATCAACCGATCTCTTTCCTTGCTTCAATATTTGTAACCTATTGCGAAGGTCATGCTGATAGCTTGATGGTACAAATCGCCTTCTCATCACTTGTTTCATCTCTTCCCATGTGTTGATATGTTCACGGCCCAACACAAGTTGATTCTCTTGTATCTGATTCCACCAAGTCATAGCATAACCAGAGAACTCCACTGAAGCAAGATTGACACACCTCTGATCAGAGAGATTATGCACTCTAAAAATTTGATCACACTGCTCAGCCCACTCAAGATATGCATCTGCATCCTCTCTTCCAGTGAATTTTGGGATACTCAACTTGACACGAGCAATGCTGTCCGGTTCTTCCCTATTACGACGTCCATGATGATGCTCTCTATCTCCATGATCAGCATGCCGCCGATGATAATGGCGCCGCCTATGCAGCCCATCATTTGCAAAGGGATTCTCATCAGACCCCTCTTCATGACCAAAGTTATCAAATTCTTCATCATCAAAATGAACTCGATGGCCACGACCACGTCCATGAGCTCGTCCTCCATTTTGGCCATGATGACCAGCCCGCCTACCACCACCACGACCATCTCTGAAACGGTCATGTCCTCCATTAGAATTTTCAGCACCAGATTCTTCAGATTGATGCCGAGGAGCCCTCTGCCCATCCGCAGGTATGCGTGCATCAAGCATTCTCTCCATGGCCTGCAAGAGTGAGTCTGCCATTTGGCGCAACTCAGCCCGTGCAACAGGGGGTTCTTCTCCATGACGATTACCATGAATACTTGAGTTGGATCCTGTCATGTTAGCACTTAAGGCAAAATATAGTGGAATGGGTAAATTTGTGGAATCACACAACCTCACCTCTTACTTACTAATGCTCTTTCCTATTCTCAAGGACAGTGAATTGTGCTAGTGTAGCGGCTCAACAGAAGTGATTCCGAGGTCGCAAGGATTACGAGTCGAATGTCCTGATTTCAGTTTTAGGTGGAGCTATAGGTGGCTAAACAAGGGAGGCCACGGTACTGAAAATCAAGTGATTTGATGTGCTCACAAGATGTAATGTTCCTAGAATATAAATCACCAAGAATCTGAATGTGTAAACTGAATTTTCAGTGAGGAAACCGCAATACAACCCCTTTCCTCTTCTTCTACTTTTCCTGTTCTTTCTCTTTTCTTTTCTCTGTTTTTTTTGTCTTTTTTTAACCCTTTTTTTATACTAACAGGGGTGCGGATAGCAAATGAAACACAACTCAATATATGTAAAGAGGGTGACTAGCAACTTGATGAACATAAAACACAAGATAACAGTACCGTCAAAGGGCTTTAGGATTTTTTATGGCTTTTTCAGTGGACTATAGGTGATAAACAAATCAGTAGCAAATGATTGATATACTAAAGATAAATATATGGATGTTTGTAAGATCTACCGTGACAAAGAAAGCTTTGATACCAATTGATAGGTTACCGATATGAAACGGCACGAAGGTGGCCCGATCTTCACGACATTAGATCAAAAGAATAAGGATAACTTGCTGCGAACAGCGGGTAACTAGCTTTATACCTGACAAAGGTTGGATGCGACCAAGCGACGAGGAGAGAGGCACCGAAACCACGAAGACTTCGACTCGATCTCCAAACGACCGCAGAACCACAATCCGGAACTAATCCACACAATACGGCGCAGCCGAACGGAAGCCGTAGAGAACGAAGTAGGGGAACCCAGAGGATTCACTTCATAAGTCCAAGAAGAACAAGGAAGAACAAAGGTTGAGTAAGGCACTCAGCAGCGCGGCTGCAATATCATATAGTTTATCAAATGATCAAAGGTTCCTAATAGCTTAGAGGTAGGGGATATTTATACTAGGAACAACTCTCCTAGATAGGTATGAAAACGAAATAGAGTTTCTGGGTGAAGGCAATGTGAAAAGACCCCTCGGAATGGATTCCCGAACTGGCTTCGCGTGACTGTTGGCCTCCAGAGCAGTTTCTAATAAACTGACCATAACTTTTTATTGGGAAGTCCAATTGATGAACCGTTTCTTGGGTGTGAAACTGGACTCGAAGTGCTTTCCAGAAATGTATGCCATGTACCTCGAAACGTTGTAGATTGGTACAGTTTTGCACGGCAAGTTGCACCAACATTCTGTCACGGCAGACTATTGACCTTCTGAGCAGTCTGTACTAATTCTGGTCTGCAGGCAATATGGAGTATCAAAACTGGTCGCCACTAGATTCATTGGAAAGTAGACTCGACAGGCTTTCCAAAAAGTCCTCATGGGCCTTCATAGCTTTTGTGATTAAAAAGTTATGAAGATTTCTTTGCACTGGTCCGTTTTTGACTTCCACTGGTCCGTTTTTGACGTGTCTTCTAGGACTTGCATTGGTTCGTTCTTCAGGGTCCGATTCATCCTTCTCTTCTTCTATATACCTGAGTACAATCAAGGTAGAACACTTAGGTAGTATATAATTCTCATTAATGTTAAAATGAATGTCACAAAGTAGCGCGTGGACCTCTTGTTGTAGCTTATTTGCACGACTACGTGTAACCGGTCCATCGATGACTTAGGCTGGTGTCGGTGTAGGTAAAACTTGAGTGGTTGTAGCTTGACTTGGAGCTTGTGACATCTTGCTTGCTGGCATGGTCATATCATGACCTATCAAGCCCCTAAGCTTTTCATATTTGATCTTGGAAGTTGTCTTGAATCTCTTGAAGCTTGGCTGAGTAGAATCAAGAAGCGTTTGAGTACATTCTGTGAGAAGCCATGAAGTGCTCTTGAAGTTTTTGACTGGTGTATACTTTCTTGCAAAGTGCACTCTCTGAGTGTAACCTCTGAGTAGGGATGAAATGGTACAAATATTTTCCGACCGTATTCGAGTTCGAATTCGTTTAAAGAGGTTTAGATCTATCCCTATCTGAGTCCAAATGTTCAATATCTGATACCGTATCTGTACCCGAATATTTAAATCGTATATTTATGATGTCGACATCCAATCGTATCTTATCCGACATTGTTGACATTATCCGTATTTGAATCCGAATTCGACTAAAAATATGAAAATAAATATGATATTAGTGATATTCGTTCATATCATATCCGTTTTCATCCACCTCTGAGCCTTTTGTTGTTTAGCACAAAGAGTTAGAGGATCTTTTCTGTGACTATCTAATTCCTTTTTGAGTAGTCGCAGTCGATTATAGTATCTTTGAGATATTCTCAAGGGTGCAACCGAGTAACCTCCTCTGTGCTCATCCATGAAGGACTCCTTGTTGCTGAGTGGTTAGTTGCTTGTAAATTTGTCTTTTCATTTTTGAATCCGAG
>NW_018396845.1:0-3877 GCF_000003195.3 Sorghum bicolor | reverse complement strand
TATGTGAGAGCAAAGCTAATGAAAATCCTAAGGGCTCAAGACTTTGATGCTTTGAAAACATATGAGGGCGAAGCTAGTCGATAAGCATAAGGACTCAAAACTTTGACCCTCAAAAACATACGAGAGAAAAGCTAATCTATACATTATCCAATTCATCAATAACATACATTTAACGCATGAGCTGAAAAGGGTGCCTTATAGCATCAAAAGGATCCCCAATATCAACAAAAAAAGTATGATTGGCGAGATCGAAACTAGTTAGCAGCCACAAAGCACCACCTGCATCCATTTTGATCTCTAAGTACACAAATGAAATGAAAGAGCTTAGTGACTTTGTGTTGTAAAAAATAAGCACAACTGAAGCACTTTGAATCGATAAGAGCTTAATGACTTTGTGCTGCTAGAAATAAGCAAAACCAAAGCAGAATGATTTGATAGAGCTTGGTAACTTTGCATTGCCAAAAATACATGCAATAGAAGCAAAATGTGAATCTAAGTTTTGCAAACTTTGTTTAACTGATTTCACAATCAATACCATGTCATCAACTAGGCGTTTGTCAAAGTCTCGAAGAGGGGCTTCGTCATTAGCAACATTGACAATATAGTGACCTAAAAGCACAAAGGGGCTCATCTTGTGACTCTAGGCCCCATCACCTCAGAGTATGAGGGTTGGTGCCAAAATAATCTAAAAGTGACGAGGTTCATTTTATGACTCCACGCCCCATCACATCAAAGGTAAGGGGGTTGAGGTCAAAGCAATCTAAAAAAGTCAAAGGGCTGACAATTCACTACTTCTAGACCCCTTTACCTCAAAAGGTATGGGGTCAAGGCCAAAGCAATCTAGAAAAAGTCGAGGGGGTCATTTTGTTGCTCTCATTTTGCGAGTTATGGCCCTGTTGGTGGTCCTTAATGCTCACATTTAACCATCAACTAATCATGGAAAAGGATCCAAATGCAACCAACACCCAGACTTAGGGTTTTATCTGACAGAATTCCATGAGTTTTGGTGTTTGTCTATTTCTACAAGGGGTTATCAGGAAATACGAAGGAAAGGCCCACACGTCGGGTTTACATAGAGATATTAACGTGCCGCACAATTTTCTATCATCTAGAAGACTCCAGAAGCCACAGGAACGAACGGGAAGCCGAGAGGGCTCAGGGACAGGGCGCCCGCCCTACTCCCTTGGGCGCCCGCCCAGCTACAGAGTCCAAACAGGACCCGTTTCGCGGATCACGCTCCACCGATCTAAAGGATCAAGGAAAACCGTGCGATTAATATCGGTTTGATCCGACGGCCCAGATTCATCTGAAAAGACTATATAAGCAAGGCCCCCTAGCCCCTGGAGAGCATACCTCTTCTACAGAATCAAAGCTAGGGTTTCAATTCTTCATCCAAGTAGAGAGGATCCCTCTAGTTCATCTAGTTCTAGTTCTAGTTCCTCTAGTTCTAGTTCTATTTAGTTCTAGTTGTAATCTAGAAAATTGGGAGAGAGAAGAGGAGAGCGGAGGAGGAGCCGGATCTGTCGGATCTTCCTCAACATTATACTTTTGCTGCAACTGGTTCGTTCTTCATCGTTCTCCAAGTTCTTCAATTCTTAATTCCTGAGTTCTTTAATTACTTTTATTTACATTCAAGTTATTTATTGGATTCCCGCTTGCATCAAGTGCTCTAGTCTTTATAACGCTAGAGTAGTAATTAATAGATTAGACGTGGTGTTTAGTCTTGCAATTACCTGGAATTGCACCCAATCCTACGGATTGTTGTGGTAGCCCTAGGGTAGTGACAGCCCTAACGGTCGACGTATTCCACCTCATTCGGATCGGTGTTTGTAGGACCGTAGTCAGAGCTTCCTAGCCCCCTTCTCATCTCTTTCTGTGGTTAGTGTTCTGATATCCCAAAATAAATAATCTTTGAAGTAATTCTTGATTCTTAGATCAACTAGAGAACTCTCACGAAACTTATTCTCTTCCCACCAAAAATAATTATATAGTTCTCCTTGGGCGACCTTGAATCTTAATTAGTACACTCACGTTCCCTGTGGAAAATCGATACTCTAAAATACTTCCGGGTGAAGGCTACATCGGTATCCGTGCGCTTGTGGATTTTTCTGTTTGCGTTTAAAATACCCAACAAGCTTTTTGGCGCCGTTGCCGGGGAACGGTAGCTGTGCTAGTTTCGAACCAAGTCGTCTGTGTATCCTTTTTCTTTTCCTTTTTTACCACATTCACCTTACCATTTTCACCACACCACATGGATTTCACTCCAAGCATTAATGAGCATGGAATTTATTTCATAGCCACTTCATTTACTCCATGCTCATATACAACATCTTCCCAATCTTTTGGTCTCTCCAACATCAGCACATTCGAGATCTCCAACCCTCTCTTCCTTTCTATTTATAAAAACTTTAAAAGGGCGGTTGTCGATGCATATGTCTATAATAAATATTGCAGATCGCGTTGAGTTTATATAGGTCAGCGTTGGAGGGGAAACCACTTCGTCAACATAAATTGATGGTTTCCCAAGGACAAGCTTAGTGTCCTAAAATAAGCACTGATCAGATCGTAACATGAGCTTTTAATTATTTGCAACATTACCTTGTGTATTGGGCATATAAGGATAATTGTAAAAAAATTCCTTCGGGTATTCTTGTCACTAACCTTTCCAGGATTGGAGCAAGAAGATCGAATGAATGACAAGCACAAGGTATGTCCAACCAATCATCATAGAACATTGAATTAAATTCATCGAAACTTGAATTTTGCAAAATTCAAGCTTGGGGGAGTACTTTACATAAAAACATCCTTTGCCATGTTGCTATGTTGGTTGTCCATACCTTTGAGACATGCTCAATTTGTTAAATACTAATCACACTACTTCATCTCCACTTGAGTAGAGATCTCTATAAATGCTCTCATGCTACCTTTATTTGCTTTAGTATATGACTAGGTTTGGAGTAGTTTCATTTGTCTCTTAATTAAGCATGGTGCTTAGTTTAGGAATAATGATCTTACTTCCAAAGGATTTTTAAATTAAGCATGGTGCTTAGGTTAAAGTGCCCTCCTAAATCAAATTAGACATGGTGTCTAGGTTGATTTTTGAGCCGATAGTATGCTATAGTAGATATTGGATATTTTGTTGGACTAACCCCTGCAGGAAAACTTTCAATATCGACTTGGGAAGTCCGGAGATAAACTCACATTGGAGACAAAGAGAGAGACACATGAAGTTTAACAATTTACACAAGGAAGGCATAGCTCACAAGAGATGATCCATGGAGGGTGCCACAAACACGATGCACAACTGCTAAGAAAGGAAAGCTTCCACAAGGTGATACTGCACCATCACTCTTCAAGTAAGGTAACATCTTAAGGTACTTGACTATCACTTTTATAAGCTTCTCCTTGGTTCTGGCGTTCACATGAATAAAAGAGACAAACATGTATGATTTATAACTCTAGATTAACCAACCCAATCAATTCAACATGTTTAGTCCTTACACCTTTGTGATTCCACACTCCTAATCATATGGGCTAAAATGTTGCACAGGCAATCTTTGGAAGATATATATATATATATATAAAGTATAGATAGATTATCTTTCCATTAGGTTGAGCGATCTGATCTGACAAATATTTTAAATGCTACACTCATGATCTTATTATCCATCAACTTTGTCTTGCTCACTATGTTTAAGGTTTGAGAAGAACAAATACACTTTTGGTTCTGTTGGTGTATTCCACCAACAGGGCCCATGCACTTGATCTCTGCCTTGTCTCTATGAGCAGGTACACTTCGAGCATAATGGTGCTGCTGTCAAGTCGTAAGTAGATGTCAAGCTGCCTGCCGTCTGCCCGCATCTTTTCCCCTTTTTTT
>NW_018396844.1:0-3884 GCF_000003195.3 Sorghum bicolor | reverse complement strand
AAAAATAATTCCCAGGATCGGCAGACGGAGGCAGCTGCTGCTGCGGTCGACCTAGAGATCCCGCTGTGTCACCTATTTTGGACCAATGGCCATGTATCAAGTTGAGTCCATTAGGGACGCGTCCTAGGGTTGGAGGACGACTCTAGCACCCCTTTGGTCGTCCTCCCCTCTATTTATTTACATCTAGAGCCGCCATGAACAACTGGGTTTTTTTAGATCAAGTTAGCCTTCGCTACTTGCTTGTAGGCGCGCGTGCAGGATCAGCCGCCCGTCTCCTTGTCTTCGGAACCCCATTGTTGATTCAGATTCAGTCTTGAAACCTTTAATTCATCTTGCAAATTCGAGTGCTTGTTTCCTCGTTCTTGCTAGTTCTTCGATTGCTTGCAGGACGGGAGCGCTAGGGGCTGGTTGTCGCGCTCCACAAGATCGTGACGGCTGTTGGACGTGGTGTATCGGTTGCTAAGGCGCGGTCTTGAGGGCTGTGAACGTCATCTCCATCCACTAATCGAGTTATCCAGCGCCTCTCATCGAAAGATCAGGCCAAAAACCCTAGCGGGTTCGCATTAGAAGTTCCCGATGGTACTCCTAGGTGAAGAGGCTCAAGTGAAAGCTCGGTTCGGTCTGTTTGGAGATAGTGCTAATATTGATGAAAAATTGGTGTACGGTTTGCATGGAACGTACCATATTCTCATAAATCAATTTGGACACACCCGATAGAACTCCTAGATCAAGTGTGTCATATGGAATCTCGCGTCAATCTGTTTGGAGACAGTGTTAGTTTAGGTGCAAGATTGGTGCATGGTTTGCGCATAATGCACCATAGTCTCAGAAACCATTATGGAAGCACCCGATGATAATTGTAGGTGAAGAGGCTCAAGTGGTAGGTCGGTTCTGTCTATTTGGAGATAGTTCTAATCTTGATGCAACATAGGTGCACGGTTTGCATGGAACATACCATATGCTCAGAAATCCATTTGGACAAACCCGATGGAACTGTAGATGCACCCGATGGAACTACTAGATGAAGTGTATCATATGGAATCTCGCTTCAGTCCAGTTGGAGATAGTATTCGTTTCGGTGCAAGATAGTTGCATGGTTTGTGCCCAGTGCACCATAGGCTCAGAAATCATTGTGGAAGTTCCCGATCGTACTCCTAGGTGAAGTGGCTTAAGTGAAAGCTCGGTTCGGTCTGTTTGGAGATAGTGCTAATCTTGATGAAAAATTGGTGTACGGTTTGCATGGAACGTACCATATTCTCAGAAATCAATTTGGACGCACCCGATAGAACACCTAGATCATGTGTGTCATATGGAATCTCACGTCAATCTATTTGGATACAGTGTTAGTTTAGGTGCAAATTGGTGCATGGTTTGCGCATAATGCACCATAGGCTCAGAAACCATTATGGAAGCACCCGATAATAATCGTAGGTGAAGAGGCTCATGTGGAAGGTCGGTTCGATCTGTTTGGAGATAGTGCTAATCTTGATGCAAGATAAGTGCACAGTTTGCATGGAACATACCATATGCTAAGAAAACCATTAGGACGCACCCCAATAGAACTCCTAGATGACATGTGTCATATGGAATCTCGCTTTGGTCTATATGGAGACAGAGTTAGTTTTGTTGCAAGATAGGTACACAGTTTGCGCCTGATGCATCATAGGCTAAGAAACCATTTTGGATGCACCTGATGATACTCCTAAGTAAAGATGCTCAAGTGGAAGCTCAGTTTGCTTTGTTTGGAGATAGTGCTAATCTTGATGCAAGAAAGGTGCACGAATTGCATCAAATGTACCATATGCTTAGAAATATATTTGGATGCACCCAATAGAACTCCTATATGACGTGTGTCATATAGAATCTCACTTCGGTTTCTTTGGAGATAGTGTTAGTTTCGGTGCAAGATAGGTACACGGTTTGTGGCTAATACACGGGCTTAGAAACTATTTTGGACACACACGATGGTACTCCTTGGTGAAGAGGCTCAAGTGGAATCTTGGTTCTGTCTGTTTGCAGATAGTTCTAATCTTGATGCAAGATAGGTGCACGGTTTGCATGGAACAAACCATATACGCAGAAATCAGTTTGGACAAACCCGATGGAACTGTAGATGTACCCGATGGAACTACTAGATGAAGTGTATCATATGGAATCTCGCTTCGGTCCAGTTGGAGATAGTATTAGTTTTGGTGCAAGATAGTTGCATGGTGTGTTCCCAGTGCACCATAAGCCTAGAAATCACTGCGGAAGTTCCCGATGGTACTCCTAGGTGACGAGGCTCAAGTGAAAGCTCGGATCGGTCTGTTTGGAGATAGTGCTAATCTTGATGAAAGATAGGAGTACGGTTTGCATGGAATGTACCATATTCTCAGAAATCAATTTGGATGGACCCGATAGAACTCCTAGATCATGTGTCATATAGAATCTCGCTTCAATCTGTTTGGAGACAGTGTTAGTTTAGGTGCAAGATTGGTGCATGGTTTGCGCATAATGCACCATAGGCTCAGAAACCATTATGGAAGCACCCGATGATAATCGTAGGTGAAGAGGCTCAAGTGGAAGGTCGGTTCTATCTATTTGGAGATAGTTCTAATCTTGATGCAAGATAGGTGCACGGTTTGCATGGAACATGCCATATGCTCAGAAATCCATTTGGACAAACCCGCTGTAACATCCCTGATGTTACGAACACTAAAAATGGATCTTGTCATCATAAGCATTGCAAAGCATATTTGTTAAGCACATTATTATGCATCAACCTAAAATAAGTTTATTTTGGTTGATTGTGCTTAGGGAATTAAAGTGTGTTTATCTGGTGAAGTGATGCTCATGATGGTTGTTTAATCCCTAGTTAAGGAGGGTGGTAAAAAAAAAACCTAATTTCAAACATAGTTTTTACCCCCTTTTGTGCAATTCAAAAACCAAGCAAAATTTGAGGTTGAGTTCAAAAGAAAAGTTGTAGGTCTTGTCAAGATGTACAACTTTGGTGTTTTGAGTTTTTGGAGTTTCAATACAAAATTTAAAGTAATTTTGAAAATACAATTTTCCAGAAATTGTCCCCTTTTCCGATTTGAATCCCCAATTCAAAATCTATTTGGAATTTTGAAAAGTGGTCAACATGAAAGTTGTAGGGCTCAAAAAGTTGAACAACTTTCATGTTGGGAGTTTTTCAAGTTGTTTGGAAAAATTAAAAGTAATTTTGGAAATTCTAATCTGCTCCAATTCAAAATTTGGAATTTCCCCAATTTGGAATTTGAAATTCAAACTGTTTTGTCAAATTCGTCATTTTCCACCCAGAATTGGCTTTGGTCACCAAAATAAGATTTGTAGTTTGTAAAATTCTGAATAACTTTTGTTTTGGTCGAATTTTGTCTTCAGTTCAAAATTTGGACGAATTTTGCAAAACCACAAAACTGGTTGGATAAAGCCTGCTACAGTAACCGATGAGGATCACGGGCTGCACTGCCGCCACGACAGACACTGCTGCTCAGGACGCCGCCACGCACCCAGCCACGCAGTTGCTCGCCTGCTTGCGGTCACGGTGAAGTGGCCGAGCTCCTGGCGTCCTCATCCACTTCTTCCCGTGACCACACCGTGCTGCAATCTCTCTTTTCTCTTTCACGCTCAACGCCGGCGAGCTCCATGCGCTCACGAAATTCGCCTCGCCCGCTCCCTTTCCGCGCCACCAGAGCACCCCAGCAGCTTCGCCAAGAGCTCAGCGATCTTTTGCGCCTCTTACTGCACGCTCTACCCTGCCATAGCACCTGTTTCATCCATCCTTTTCAACTTCGGTCGAAAGCGCCGCCACGGAGCCTCCACCGTGGCCAGACCTTTCCAGAGCATCACATGCCCCCTCGTTTCCCAATGAGTTGAATGAGGAC
>NW_018396843.1:1248-3996 GCF_000003195.3 Sorghum bicolor | reverse complement strand
CCTGGAATGAATCCTCTTCCCCCTTTCAATCCCGCTCCAATTTGAACCAAACTAAACCGAATAGGCTCTAACTCTAAGTAGGAACTCAAAAATTTCTACGTATTCATACTACTTTTCGTAATCCAACTTATTGGCCTTCCAAGTATACAAAGATACCTGTTAGTCAAAACAAAAAACCTGTTTATTTTTCACTCTCCCAGGACAACTCTACATCATACATGTTCTCTGTACGAACTAGTATTAGGTTGAAGTGCCTTCACCATTTACAGCTGAAAGTTGCACAAAAGAAAGTAAGAAACCGAGAAAAAATAGTTTGCAGATTCCAGAGTATATGAGACTAAATTTCTCATGTGTGCAGGAATGGAATCTGAATGCTTCAGAGAGAACTCTCCATGTGAAAATTTAGAAGGCAAAGCCTTTCTTCAGGTGTACAAGGGTGTCCTCAATTCCAAGGTCAGAGAGGACTCTTTGGTAAGCTGCTCTATCACTTTGGGGATTGTCAGTTCCCTTTCAATTTTGTGACTACAAACCTCCTTCCTGTGAACAAAAATCACAAGAATCTATTCCAATTGTTTATGCCATCCAAACACTGCAGTGCACTTTTGCTAAGTGGGAGCCTATTCACGGAAAATTCCGCTTCCGCCACCCATGGGGCCAATATCAAAAGCTCGGCGCTCTATGTCGCCAGTGCGCTTCTTCAATGGAGGCTCTTGCTTCGTGTGTCGTAGTCCTGAAAAAGTCTCAGGTGATCGCTAAGTATATCCCTAGTTTCATGATCGAAATTGAAGTCCATGGAACCGATTACTTTCTGGACTTGTTTATTTTTTTCTTAACATGATAGTATATCTTTATGTTTGGTTACAGTATCCTGAAGCCAATCCAGAGCTATGCCTGAAACTTAGAGCTACATGTGGTGCAATGAGTTTGCACTCTGCAAAGGCGCTCAGAGGGCTCTCGTTGGCAGTTCGGACTATGACTCTACCATGTCAAACCAACGACATGTCTACAGCGGCCAAAGTTGCAAGTGACTTCAGAACCCAGTTATCAGAGGATGCGGCTCTGTTGCAAGTGATGCATGGGGCCGTCGTTGCATCTCTTCTATCCGACGTAGTTATTCAGATCGAGAGAATCACAGAATCTACTAGCAAGCTAGCACGGCTTGCCCGCTTCACAAACCCTGAAAGGCCCCCAAGTGCTGTGGTTATCAACGTAGAGGATTGATAGACAGAATCAATACTCCCTCTGTTTTCAAAGTATAAGTCATTTTAGTTTTGTTCTAGCTAGCAAAATCAAACTTGTCTAATAAAGTTAAGTAAGTCTATAGAAAAATATATTAACAATACAATATCAAATAAATACACCATCAAAATGTATTTCATGGTGTATCCAATATGAATATTGTAGATGTTTGTGTAATTTTTCTATAAACTTAACCAAAAATAGATAAGTTTGACTTACAATAAAACTAAACTATCTTATATATAGCTTGAAATAGAGGGAGTATCTCATTACAGACTTGGATAGTTGGATACATGTTTATCCATTATCATTCATACCGCAGTCAAACCATGTCAGCTTTACCTTGTTTTAAGCCTTGCATGTCATTACTTTCCGTCTGTGCTTGCTGAGTTCGACATGAACTCACCCTTGCTATAATAATTAAAGGTTGCTCGGACGAACAAGAGTACAATTGTAACTTCCCTAAGGACTACCCTGAGTCACTTGGTTGTTAGGCTCGTGTGATTCTGCCGTCGACCTTCCTGTGGCAAGGTGGTCCTGCTACGTCGGCGCCAATAGTCTCACTTTTTGTTATGGAACAATTTAGTTTATGCTTTCTGTTCGTACTTTGATCCAATGGCTTGTAATAATGATATATTATACTCTTTTATGTAATTCGTTTGAACACTGTGTTTTGTACAATTGATGATGTCGATCCATGTGTGTGAATTTGAGATCCTGGCGTACATGTGATTTGGCACCCGAATGCTCTTTTACATTCGGGTGTGACACAGAGTGTGGAGGAGTCGAGAAACTATATGAAGCGCCCCTGGTAAACCAGGAACTCAAATGTGATACAATACTAGTCCCAGGAGGCTAGTAACACATTTATTACATCAGATAAGTTTCAGCGCAGTAGTCTTGGAAAGCGTGGACAAGGAAGGCACGCGATAATAATAAGACACCAAAATACAACATAGGTCCAAAGGACCCAGAAACAAACGATATCGCCATCGAACATCTGACGAGTCCCAATGCCACAGGCTTAGTTGGGTGCAGACACGACCTTACTCGAACGCCACTTCGGGATCGAAGTCCGGATCTTCCTCTGTTTAATAAAGCAAGGGTGAGTACAAAGTACTCAGCAAATCCAACCTTACCCGACGGAAGGGGATAACAGTATATATGCATATGGATAAATCAAGGATGAGGCTTAGTTTTATTTGCATAAAGCTATCTTTTTACACATGCAAGGTTTCATTTCACAAATACTTTTGTAAAAGAACTCTTTTTCCACATATGATAGTATTTCTGAAAATGGGGTTTGATCACAATTTTAAGTGTTGTTGAACCCTTGTTCCCACAACACAATGGCAGTCAACCATTTATTTCCAAAATCATGCTATTTCACATGCTCTCACTCATCCCATCCCATCTAGTTGTTGAACCAAACCATAACCCGTCCGAGACCGCGGACACGGCTATCCAGATAGATTTACACTCTGCAGAGGTTGTACACTTTTCCCACAA
>NW_018396843.1:0-1148 GCF_000003195.3 Sorghum bicolor | reverse complement strand
AAAGTCATTACCCTCCATAGCTAGTAAATGGCGCTCACCACGGGAACACTAAGGCCACATCTCATGATATCACAATAATTCACAAAGCTCTTGTCATATATTTCCACAATATCACATACATCACTTAGTGTTCCGTTGCACACCTGCCTCCAGGTGATTGCCATACTAACTAGAGGGATTTAGACTAAGCCTTTCCCATGCAAGGCGAGTGGTTGTACGATAAATGAGTTAGGCAAGATGAATCATCAACTCAGTCCTTAATCGAGACAAGGCGGATATCTTCACGCTTAACCCCGCAAGGTATAAGCCACAACACCAGGGCATCCCCAAAAGAGATCCCATCCGCCCCATCTCCATAGTGATCACATCTATAACTTGTTCATTAACCCTTTCACAATACCCACAAATTATTTTCACCACTCACACCTTTTACTTTTAAAATCATTATATTTGATAAAATATAGCGATGAGTATCCACGATGAGTAACAAGTCCTAAGCATACTAAATAATAATATTTCTGTCATAGCATATTATTTGTTCCTAGGTTCGAACAAGACAATTATCGGGTAATATCAATTCAAGGATGGCTATTCAACAGGTTTTAACTAAGCAGCGAAAATACTTCGTACATATATCGTACATGCAATATTTAAAACGGCTTCTACGGGTTGTGTTTAAAAATAGGATCAATATGCATCAAAGGGGATCGGTTGGACTTGCCTCCGTCGGCGTCCTCGGCAAACTCCTGCTGACAGTCCGGGTCCTCGGCGTCAAACTCGCGGTACTCGTCTCCAACGTTCTCGTTCTCTGGCTCGTTCACTCCGTCAGCTAAAATACGCGACGAACGACACAGACAACAGGCACAGATAAATAATTATATAAATTCAAATGAGCTCCAAAAATTATGAAATTAATATGGAAGGTAGATCATGATTTTAGATGAATTTAGGAAAAAGAATTATTAAAATCAGAGTTAGCATGTGGCATTTGTGAAATGGCCGGACTTTAATCATGCGAAAAAGGCTAACGGTGATTAAGGAATGGATGCTTCACGTGGGCATTTGTTTGGCTGGTAGTGCATGGTGCATGCATGTACTATTTGGAGTTAATGTTTATGGCCCAATGCATGCATGGTTAGAGAGAATTA
>NW_018396842.1:0-3897 GCF_000003195.3 Sorghum bicolor | reverse complement strand
GACGCGCGAGACCCAGCACGCAGCAGCGTCTCCTACCTCCTTCTCGTTCGAGAGCAGGGCGGACACGGCTGAGGTCGGACCGAACCCGATTTCTCGGGATTCTCTGTTAGCCACGCCCGAATCGAGCCCTATAAAGCCTCAGCCGCAACCTTTTCTCCCGTTCGCGTGATGCAAAGAAGCCCTAGCCGCCTCGAGCATCGAGAACCGAATCTTGCCGAGAACTCTCTCCGCTTCTGCACGCAGCCGTAACTCCCTGGGCTTTCTCGACCCGCGTTGGACTCCTAGGTGAGCTCGCGACGTTCTTCTCCACCTCCCCGTGTCTTTATTTTCGTTTTTGGTGCACGGTCTCGCGGATTTGGAGCTCTCCGGCGAGCTCTCTGCGTCCGGCAATGGCGCTGCCGCGCCGGAGCGCCTCCCCGGTGGCCGGCCCCCGCCGATTCCTCCCTGGAGCCGTTCTGAGCCGTCGAATCTCAGATCAACGCACGAGATTAGAACGTGGCCGACAGTTTTGTTAAAGAATCCATGGAACTTTCTATGAATTAACTCGCGGTCCTTAGCGTATTCGCTGACTTGCGCTTTTCGGTTTCGAAAGCATATTCTGCGTCAGTTCATTCAAAAATACGTTTTCCAGTAATTACAAAAATGCCATTGATTTTAAATTGCTTATAACATGCTCATTTTAACTCCGTTTTTGTCCATTCAAATTGCGTTGGATTCGTATTAATAAGCTCTGCATGTTAGTAAACTTGTTTACTCAGTTTGAAACTTTTTAATTTCGTGACTTTAATTATTAATTTCTTTTCTATATAAAATCTTAGAAAATTCATAACTTCTCAGTTTTAGCTCCGATTTTCGTGATCTTTTCATCTGTGAGATCGTAGCGATGTGTAGAATCTTTTTCTAAACTTTTCATACTATTTTATATGATTGGTGTACTGTTCTAATTGTAGCTTTGTTTGCTTCGTGTATGTTTTCTCCGATTGTTTGTGTGTTGATGATCGATGATCGGATTTAGACGATGAACAATTCGTGGTGAACAAGAGTACTTTAGTGATCAAGATCAGAGCCTTGGACAACTAGTAAGACCAGCAGGATCAACAAGAGCATTTGGATTAAGGCAAGTATAGCATTTGGATTTTATTCTGTGACCATGATCCTGTGACTAGATTAATGCTAAGTAGTAAACGCTAACAATGACTTTTTAGAAACTTGATGATTTATCTGTAAGTGATAACCGGGACAACAGTGCAACCATGAGGGCTATAATGGCTCTGGCTTTAGTTAAGTATGAGTAATTTTTCTAGCTCGTTAGCGGTTACCCGTGTGGCGCAATTGGGGAATAGCAGACCGTGGATTCCTACGGGTGGATCACATAGACTGACTAATAAAACCAAGCGGCCCTAACTTGTTAGACGAACCTTTGAAAGGCTTCATAGTGATCCCTGCCGACCTCCCTAGGAAGGGGTTTAAGAGATTAGCTACCTCGGGCGAAAGGGTAAATCATGACTCATGGGTAAAGATGTGCAACCTCTGCAGAGTGTTTAAAAACTAGTATACTAGCCGAGCACACGGTCAGAAGCGGCCTTGAGGATTCTTGCATTAAGGGTGATGATTCTTGTTGTGTTGAAATACTCATTATTTATTATTTAATGCTCTACGTTATTGTTGATGCGAAACAGATCTGCAAACACAAAGGGCTAATACCCAATTCAAACGTTAAGGCGTGCCAGCCGATTTGACCTTACTATCGGCAAAGGTGATAACTTGAATACTTTAGTCCTGACAACAGCGATACGCCCGGATGTCACGGCTAAGAGGTACTCACGCGGAACTTGAGAATACGCCGAGCTTAAGTCGACGAATTCCTAAGAACTCGTAATAAAAAGGAAAAAAGTGTGACGAAGTCGTCGAAAAGTAGATGCTGGAATATGAGTAAAAACGTGTGTTTGATTGATTGATAGATGTCCTGATTACCAGGTCTTAGGGCTTATATTTATACCCTGCTCAAAGAGCTACGACCAGACACGATTAGAATTCGAATTCTAAATTACGCGGAACCCGTATACAAGACGATACGAATAACATAAGGAAACAATAAAACCATCCTTCGTGACAAACCGGAACTCCTCCACATGACAACTGGCAGCTTCCGGACTCCTCCTTTGCGTCATCGGCAATTCCCTTGCCATAGTCATCGGCAGACCCTTTTACTTGGTCATCGGCATCATATTACTGTTTGAGGACTTAGTCATACTCAACCTTTCCCTCATCGGCAACCATCCTTACCAGCAACCCGCATCGTACTGCCACCCTGTCCTGCCATCCTGGACACGTGCCCAAAAATGGTGTCAACACATGCCCCCCAGTTTCGGAGTATAAAACTATTAATGCTCCGAAATTCTCTGCAGTAATGATGTCCTTTCCGCAATTAATGCTCCTAATCTGGTAACCGACAACCTCAATCCGGGCAACCCTGATCCTAATCCTCCGCAGATCTCTCGAAATCCACAACTTCCCAAACGGGCATCTCTCCTAGTCGTACATCGGCAACAATACCGTTACAACAATCTGCCGATGCTCTGCCCAGGATATCCGCGAAAACGGTCACTTCCTCTCTATCCGCCCATCGGCAAGACGACCGTTATAGAACATTACCGACGGACCGACCAAAAGATCGTGCACAGTAAAATATCTTTAGATAATGACCGCTTCCTGTCAAATCACCTGCACAATCCCTGGATTATCGTGCGAACAGTTACCATATCTACTTGAGTACCTCGGGTTTCTCGGATGTGGCAAAGAAATAAGTCAGATTTGCCCCTGTCCATCTTGCCCTATAAATAGCTCCTTCTTGGGTACTCCTTTCCCACTACACCATCCTGCCATCCAACTTTACTTTTCCAGCGGCGGCGCCCTTCTCAACCCTCAAGATCTCCGACAAGCATCCTTCTTCGTCAACTCCGGCGTCTTCCAGCGCCCACCTTCACGACAAGATGGCCGTCGGTTTCATCGTCCCCGAGGTCAGACTTTCATCTCATCCATTGTACCTTTTTCCTGCATTCCTGTTCATCTGCAATTTACCTTACCGAATATTTTCCTTCCCCCTTTTTCTTTGTATTTTTATTCCCCAAAACACCAGGAATTATCCAACAAAATTGTCATCCCTACCGATCAACCGCATCTTCAGTGTCTCGGCCCCCTAGGGGATCCAGATCCAACCGACCTCATCAACGCAGAAACCAACAGGATTCCCTTTAGAGCTGAAAACTTTACTCTAGATCTATGGAAAGACACCTTTCGTTCTTGGCCTAGCCCTACTGTAGGATGGAAAGACTGGTTCTTGAGGGTCAGCAACTCTTATGAAATTCAATGGGGTGAGAGGAAATTAGCTCAATGCATCAGGCTGTCCATTGCCGATATGCACAGAAACGAGTCGTTGCTGATAGCCGCATCTTACTTCTGGTCAGATACTCTCAACGCTTTTGTTTTCGGCCACGGCCCTGCTTCTCCTACCCTTGCCGATGTAGCCATGCTCACTGGGTTAGACATATCTTCTGCCGATAGCACCCACTTTTTCGATGCCGCCCCCAGCGCCAAAGTGGAGACTCGCGCTATCGGCGGCTGGTCAGGGTACATCCAGAAGTACCGCGGGAAAGGACCTGTCACCCTAAAGGAACAAACCACTTTTCTGAACATGTGGCTAGACAAGTTCGTATTCTGTGGTCGATCGGCAGGACCGACTTCTGTCTACCTATCGGCAGCAGAAAGGTTGGCTAGCGGTGGTCAATTTCCTCTCGGCCGCTATCTGCTCGGCGCTGTTTATCACCTCCTTCATCAGGTAGCCCAAAAACTCCTACTCGGCCAACCTATCGGCAACTTGGGAGGTCCTTGGTGGTT
>NW_018396841.1:0-3900 GCF_000003195.3 Sorghum bicolor | reverse complement strand
AAAAAACTGGTTCAAGGAAAGGGCGAGCGCAGGCAGCTGCAGTGGCTCTGAATATTCTAAAGGTTGCTAAGATCTTTTTGAAAGAAGACACTAAGATTTTAAAACTGCAGTGTTTTTGAAGCTGAAAGACCAGGCTGCAGATTTACAGTCCAGCAAAGAATCGGAACATACTTTTACAAGGTAATGAACCTTACGTGGCAAAGATACTTCCAATTTTGAGCCATTGTATGATTGTTAGTTTGAACTACAGGAGCATTGCCATGCTGTTTGGTACTGGCATAACCATTTAAATTGCAGGGTGTGTTGTATGGTTCAGTTGGATTTGTCTGTGGCATAATTGGTCAAGGAATTGCTAATATGATAATGACTGCCAAAAGGTAACAACGTACCGTTATTCGTGCATCTGCACATCAAAATCTCCTTTTGCTATTAAATGATAAATGACTAAGTTCATAGTTGCTTGCTTCCCAGTTTGGTTTCTTGTTGATCCTATCACACTATTGTATTATTTTGCACATGGATTTATAGGTTTCTTATTAATATAATGTCTGTGTGTTTCACTCCCGCTCAGTAATGTTGATTAATATCTTTATCTATTTTTCCCTGCTGTCTTGTCTTGTGTACTGATGTTCGCTCTGTGTTCAGGAGTGTCAGAAAATCAGATGAAGATATTCCTGTTCCACCTCTTGTTAAAAGTGCTGCTATGTGGGGTAAGCCTATTATCTGTTTCCCCTTCGCTATCACTTTTACTTGGTCTGGGAAACATTTTTGGCAATTTGACATTCCACTGATAAATTCACCTGATGATTTTTATACATCATCATATTCAAATGCTGAATCAATTCTGACAACTAATACACAGGAAGCTGCTAAGTTATCAGCTGAGACTGAGACAGTTGGGAGATGTAGTGGTGGTGCTGCCTGAGGTCCACCATGCTCTCTTGAAGGTTTTTTTCACTGATCTTGTATATGGAGTTGAAACTTTTGATGATCCAATAGTTGATTCAAAGGTATAATTTCTGTTCTCTATGCAAACTTGTTTTCGTAGCTTCATGATAGCCTTTTCCAATTACTACCTCGTATAAAAAGCAATCATTTTATCAAGGAATTTTAGACTGGCGTGAAAAATAAAATCTAAGTTGTAAGAGTTCTATGGGCTATGCCACACACCATTAAATGAATCAAGGGGCATTTGGAATTGTAGTATATACTGACAAAGGGTTTCTTATATTGACATCATTAAATCGAGGTAATGCGTTGTGATTTCATTTGTAGAGTTAATTTTAATTTGGCTTGTGCGGATAGTATTTGTTACGGTGATTATGAATATTTGATAGTTGTTACATGGTTTTTGTTGCTAAGCTAATAGTGCTTATGGATGCTCTTGGTTGGATGAATGTGCCATCGGAACATGGCCTCAGCATACAAGTTTTCACTCACGATGTTGCTTTCAGCCTCAGAGGATTCAACGCTATGTGCTGAAGTCCTATAGCAATTGTGTATAGTTATTCTAAATTTCTTTTAGAAAGAATATATAGCTGCATCATATATTTAATATAGCTGCATCCAACGTTACTCGGACATAATACTTGCTCCCATGGTACTATACTGGTTATGTCACTCTAATATTGGTATTTCATTTTATAATATTGTTATCTTAACATGTTGTCACTCTAATATCGGTATTTAATTCTATAATATTGTTATCTTATCATGTGATCTATGTGTTTTTAGTGAAAAAGTTTAGTTATCCCGTAGCAACGCACGGGCACGCTACCTAGTAGCTATAGAATTTGGAAAAGTGTTCTATAGAAAAGTTTTAGACAATTTGCTAAGCTTTCCAAAGGTATAAGCTGGGACTTATTTGGATAAGTAGAACCGGAGATATAATATTTACAATTGGATGTTTCTGTTCTGTTTCCAAATCTGGACAGACCTGGTAATTCCCAGTTTCAGCTAAATTAACTTCAGAATCTGGGAAAACGTTGTATACGAAAGTTGTAGAGGATTTCCTAAACTTTTGAAAAATGTAAGGATCATCTCCATATGAGTTAAGTAGCTCAAGATATGACTTCTGGAAGTTACTGCACCTTTGCTGAGACATTGTCAGGATGGAATTTAAGTTTGGCTATTTTACCTAAGCTTAAAGATAGAACCTAAGGAGGTTTTCTACATGAAAGTTGTAGGGAAATTCATAAGCTTTCTGATGGTATAAGCTACAACTCTATTGGATTAACAGAATAAAAGTTATATGTGTTTTACTACTCTGATGTTTTTCATATCGCGAGGAAATTTCAGGATACCTGTTTGCTCCGTTGCACATAAGTTCTTTGGAATGTCAGAAGTTCTCAATGTTAGTTAACTTGTCTGGAAAATATGCAAGCTAACTTTCTTGTGTCCCCTAGTTGACTCTTTTAAGGGGGTAGCCCAATTAAAGGAGTTACAATGAGACAGATTGGCTAGTGTTGGATCATATGTGAGGATCACAAGCGCTTGGTAAATTGGTTTTGATTCAAGATATCATCCTATTCAGAGAATATTAATGGAGATATATGTCATTGCTGATACTCATGGATTGAGAGTTATGGTTATGAGGATCAGATGACACCAAAGGTTACGAAGTTATATGTACAGTATGAGAGTGAAACAACTTAATCGTGATAATGGTACTGATAATTGGAACTTAGTGATGAAACTAACATTGGATTAAGAGACTCGGTACAACGAATGTAAAAGACTACGATGTGTAGCGTAAAAAAGGATAGGAGAACTAGTCCTTAGTGTCCCCCAATCAATCCCATTTTAAGGGGGGTAGCACCTTGGTATTACGGGATGATGCATTATAAAACTATCTCGAAGTGATAATTGTCTTCTAAGATATTCTATGATTATGGTCATCTATAAGAAGTTTAAGTTTTGTCAAGATTGATCTTTGGTTCGAGCCACCCTTAGTTGTGAGATCAATTTTCACCATACTTAGCATGTACCTGAGACGTGATGTGGAGCATGGAAGTACTATCTTCTTGGACATAAAAAAATATAAAAAAATGTCATCAAGGTGGATCATAAGAACCTAAGGAAAATCTTCACTAAGTTGATTCTAAGTTGTTGACATCATCATTGGTTTGGTATTGAACAAGGTTATGACTTCAAAAAGTGCTATCACTTGGAGATAGATTACTAGAGGGTGCAACGTAAAGCCAAAAATCTCTACAAGAGGATGGAACAACTTAAGCAAGTGAACAACATCCAAAGGCAGAGTATCCATATCTATTTGATCACTGTCTTCCGAATCTCTAGGATGAGATTCATCTTAAGAGGGGTAGAATTGTAACACCCAAAAATTTGCTCCTTTCAAAATGGCTGAAAATTGATTTAGTTTTGTATTCTTGTGCTTATGAAAATATAGGAAAAATAATATTTTTTCATTAATTTAAAATTTATCATAAGGTTTAGCAACATTGTTGTGCAAACATGCTGGTGCATTCGATTTGATGTAATGTTTGCTTGTTTCTCCTTTGTGTGTTGAGAGTGAGCAAAATCTTTAAATTGTGTTTAGTAGAACGGTCTTCCTGATCGGTACGTCTTTATCTTTATCTACAACAAAATTTTCTTGTTTTTTTTTCAGCTCAAGTTTTTATTTGAAGCTTCCTAAAATCTTTTCTCTACAACCCAAATCACTCCTTTCAGTTTCTCATACGTCAAACAATCTCTATAAACTTCTCGAGAATTTTTCTAGCCTTTTCTGTGGAGCATAATCTAATTTTTAGATGCTCTAAATTATCTTATCATGCGCTCCAAATACTTTATTTGGGTTCTTCATGTTTCATAATATCTCTGATAATTTTCTCCCAAATTTTTGAAGCATTTGAAGTATCTTTCGCAGCTTAAATAATATTC
>NW_018396840.1:0-3910 GCF_000003195.3 Sorghum bicolor | reverse complement strand
TTATACATTACTATGGAAAACCAAATAAAGATTTTATGCTTATATATACATGTCTTTTGCTTAGTGTGTTTCATAAATAAATGAAGTGGCTATGCTAATCTGAATCTTAATAATAAAACTCTAGCATGGATATGATGAATAGTTGCTCTACCTAATTTTAAAATTTGAAGTTCTCTCAAGTTTAGACATAGCTGTCATAATTTAAAGCTTGCTCTAAACCTGAACTTGTAGGAAGAAAACTTGATTTGGAGTCTAAGTTGTTAACGGATATGATATGGAAAGGTTGATGTAACACCCTAAATTTTGCTTCTTTGAAAATAAAGCTAAAATAATTTATTTTGTATTCCTGTGCTTATGAAAATATAGTAAAATGAAAATTTTCCTTAAATTAAAATTCATCATAGGGTTTAGCAACGTTGTTGTGCATACATGCTGGTACATATGTTTTATGTGATGTTTATTTGTTGCTCCTTTGTGTGTTGAGACTAAGCAAAGTTTTTAAAATTTCGTTTCATAGAACGATCTTCGTACATCTTTATCTTCATCTACAACCAAATTCCTTGTTTCTAAGCTCAAGTTTTTATTAGGAGCTTCCTAAAATCTTTTTTTTGTCACTCAAAGCACTTCTTTTAGTTCCTCGTCCATCAAGCAGTCTCTACAAACTTTGTAGGAATTTTCCACCTTCCGTTCTCACTTTTCTGTAAGCATAATCTAATTTTTAGATGCTACAAATTATCTTATCATGAGATCCAAATACTTTAATTGGTTTTCTCATGTTCCATAATGTCTCCGAGATTTTTTATTGAATTTTTGGAGTATTTGGAGTATTTTTCATGGCTTAAATCATAATTTTGGACTTTTCTAGGATTATTTCATTCGCCAAATTAATTAATTTCAAAAATAATAAAAACTTTCATTTTATCCCACGCTCAAGCCCATGATCTCAATGGTCAATGTCTTTATTTACTAATGGGCTTTAATAATTAATTAGGCCTATTAGTAAAGATGAAGGTTGCAAATCAATTAGTACCATATCGCTAGTTGACGTGGAGGTGAGGAGTTTTTCTCTCTATATATATGTACCAACCCCTTAGGCAAAGCACATCAAAAACTATCATATGGGAAGCCTCTAATTTAAGAATTCCTAAGGTAGTAAAATAAAATTTATATTTTCTTCTCTATAACGTGATCGCCATCGTCTCGCCTATACACGACATCTATGAACGGTCGGCTGCTCCGGCGTTGCTGTAGCTCCAAGAAAGCGTCGCTGCCGGTGAACCTGCTCCCTGTCCACTAACGTAAGCCCCAATCACTTTGTCTTTCAGTTTGAAAAACGCAAACAGCTCGGTTTTAAATTAAAAATACGTTTTCACTATTAACAGAATTGCCACTGACTTTCTTTTGGCCATAAACTATTCATCTTAACTCCGTTTTGACCCATTCAAATTGCGTTGGATTCGCATTAATGAGCTCTACATGTTAGTAACACTTTTTTTGTCAGTTTAAAACTTTTTATTTTCGTGACCCTAATTAATTAATTATTTTTCTAAAGGAAATCTTAAAAAATTCATAACTTTTCCATTTTAGCTCTGATTTTCGTGATCTTTTCGTCTGTGAGATCGTAGCGATACGTAGAATCAGTTTCTAAAATTTTCATGCTGTTTTTATATGATTGGTGTACTGTTCTAATTGTAGCCTTGTTTGCTCCGATTGTTTGTGTGTTGATGATCGATGATCGAGTTTAGTCGGTAAACAATTCGTGGTGAACAAGAGTACTTCAGTGATTAAGATCTGAGCCTTGGACAACTAGTGAGACCAGCAGAATAAGCAAGAGCAATTGGATTAAGGCCAGTATAGCATTTGGATTTTATTTCTGTGACCATGATCCTGTGACTATATGTTAAGTAATAAATGATAAAAATGACTTTTTAGTAATTTGATGATTTATCTGTAAGTGATAACCGGGACAATAGTGCAACCATGAGGGCTATAATGGCTCTGGATTTAGCTCAGTATGAAGACCTTTTCTAGCTTGTTAGAGGTTACCCGAAAGGGTGGAGGGGCTGAACCGACATGGGTATAGTGCGAGCCCCTGTCCCTATGTGTATAGGCTGCGCGTCATTGTGCCATTCGAAAGGGGGTATCTATATCTGCTCGCGAAGGAAACCTTGCGGCCCTAACATGATAGACGAACTTTTGAAACGCTTCATAGTGATCCCTGCCGACCTTCCTCGGAAGTGGGTTAAGAGGCTGATCACCACGGGCGAAAGGGTAAATCATGACTCATGGGAAAAGATGTACAACCTCTACAGAGTGTTAAAAACTGGTATACTAGCCATGCTCACGGTTAAGAGCGGCCTTTGGGATTCTTGCATCGACGGTGATGATTCTTGTGTATTAAAATACTCATTATTTATTGTTTAATGTTTTACATTATTTATGTCACATTGATCATGAGATTGTGGGAGCTATACAATCTAGTTGCTATACTTGTGGAGTTCGACATGGACTCACTCTTGCTATTTTTCCTAAACCTCAGGAGAAGTTTAGGCTTGTGATCAACCAGTAAGTTGGATCCTGCAGAGTGGAGTTAATACCCGAAGTTGGAGTTATCTTCCATTGTTTGCTGCTTAAGGTTATCTCTAATTTACTAAGTATGTTATATATTTATGCATTGTCTTTTGATATTACCCCTTATTTGTAGCTATATGTGAGATTTGGCTTTTAAGACTCACATATAGTGCATATCTGATTTTGTTCTTAAAATCGGGTATTACAAATTGGTATCAAAGCAATGCTGGCTGTAGGACGCAAGCCTAGTTAGAAATTGACCGTCTTAAGGTTTTAGAATTGCTATAAAATCCTTGCTCTATAAACCTTGATATTTTCCTCTATGCTATATCCTTTTCATTGCTATTCATCTTCACCTTGTTCCTTATTTTAAAGACTTGTTCTCATCCCCACTCCTTGCTTGATATGCTTTTAGAACTTTTTCTTACCACCTTCTGGCATCATTGGAATAGGTGTTTTAGGATCTCTACCCTTACTATGAAGAGAACGATAATATCGCAAGTTGAGTGAAATGTGAACCTTCGATGCTTAATTGGTTTGTTATTCCGTTTATGCTTGATTTGGATCAAGTAATGAGTGCAATGATCTTGTGGGTTTTCTCCATAATATCATTTAGTTTATAGGCCTAAGGCATAAGGAGTAGTGAAATAAGTAGTTGGGTTTGGTTATATCCTGTTTCTATCCCTTGCTGTTTTCTGGAGCAGTCTGCAATAATTATAGTGTATATCAAGATCTGATCGTGCAAAGTTTACCAAAGTTTTCTGGGAACAACTAGACCTCAAGATCTTTCTCTGACCACAAGAATCACCCTCATAGCTGTTATGGTTCGGAAGTTACAAAAATCACAAGATGATACAACTGTGCTGTCAAGAACGTGGATCAGTTTTGGTTGCTTACTGTTTGAGACAAATATATCTATAGAATTTGGAAAAGTGTTCTATATAAAAGTTGTAGACAATTTTCTATGCTTTCTAACAGTATAAGCTGGAACTCATTTGGATAAGTAGAACATGAGATATGACATTTACACTTGGATGTTTCTATTCTGTTTCAAAATCTAGACAAATCTGGTATTTCCTATTTTCGGCAAGTTAAAGACAGAACCTGGGAAAACATGGTATACGAAAGTTCTAGTGGATTTCCTAAGATTTTCAAAAATGTAAGGATCATCTCCAAATGAGTTAAGTAGCTTGAGATATAACTTCTGGAATTTACTGCACCTTTGCTGAGATATTGTCAGGATGGAATTTAAGTTTGGCTATTTTACCTAAGCTTAAATATAGAACCTAAGGAGGTTTTGACGACACAGCGAATTTTTTTGGCTACCGTATTTCTCCTG
>NW_018396839.1:0-3915 GCF_000003195.3 Sorghum bicolor | reverse complement strand
CATGGGGCTCACCAAGCCTCTGGTCAAGATTTTGCACCACTCATCTGCAGAATTGAGAGATGAATGTCAGCAACATCTCAATTCCTCTCTCAGGCTGGCAGATTGCAACTGGTTAACTCAGTCATTTCCTCTCTCCCCACATACCACATGTGTTCTCTCAAGTTGCCTGTTACGGTTGTGGAAATCATTGACAAATATAGGAAGAATTGTCTCTGGAGAGGCAGAGAATTTAGGAAAAGGGGGTATAATCTTGCTGCATGGGAGTTAGTTCAAAAACCCAAACAGAAGGGTGGTCTTGGAGTGACCAATCTCAGCCTACAAAATGAGGCCCTTCTGCTGAAACATCTTGACAAATTCTATAGAAGGGAAGATGTTCAATGGCTAAACCTAATCTGGCAAAGGTATTATCATGACACTGTTCCACACCTGGCCATGGAAAAGGGTTCCTTTTGGTGGAAAGACATCCTCAGATTAAACACCCAGTATAGAGCTGTAGCCATCTGCACTCCAAATAAGGGAGACACAATTAGTTTCTGGTATGATTTCATTGATGGAGTAATTCACTCAGCTGTCTACCCTAACCTCATGTCTTATGCTAAAGATGCTCATGTTTCCCTCTGGAAGCTTAGAAGAAATTCTGAAGACCTTCTGGACTGTTTCAAGCTTCCCATGTCAAGAGCAGCATATAATGAGTTCCTCCAGCTGCAAAATAAAGTTGACCTCATGACTCCCATCAGACAGGAAGGCAAGGACAAATGGGTTTTCATTTGGGGTCAGCAGGAATATGCTTCCAGTAGGTATTACCAGTACAGTTTCAAATTTATACGGCCTCACCGAACTATTCTTTGGATCTGGAAAACAAAGTGTGTGCCGAAGATAAAAGTGTTTGCTTGGCTGCTCCTGAATGATAGGCTAAATACAAGAAATATTCTGAGAAGGAGGAAAAAGTTTCTGCAATCTGGATATAACTGTGTTCTCTGCCAGAATGGTGTTGAAGAAACCTCTGAGCATCTATTCTTTGACTGCCCCTCAGCATCTAGCAGATGGTTTTCACTTGGCATTACTTGGGAAGAAAATGCTAACATCCACCAGAAATTGCATATCGCTAAGCAAGCTTTCAGTGGGCCTTTCTTCATGGAGATCTTCCTGATAGGAGCGTGGTGTCTTTGGAATGAGAGAAATAATCTTATTTTCAACAGTAAGATTCCAAGCCTGGGAACTTGGAAGAGAAACTTCAAAGATGAAGTCATGGAGCATCTTATCAGAATTAAACCAAGCCTGCATCAATCCATTTTGTCATGGCTATACGCCCTGTAATTTTGTTTCTTCTCCTCTTTAGTTTTTGTTTTCTGTCCTATCTTTTTCTAGCTCCTAGTTTACTTTTTTTTTCTCTCTAACCTCTGGTTAGATTTTAGCTCTCTCTCTCTCTCTCTTTTCTCTGTAAACAGTTTGTTTGTGTTTATTATTCCCTGTTGCCGGGGGGCTTTGCCCCACGGTTCTTGCTCAAAAAAAGATTAGCACTATCTCCAAACAAAAGCAACCTGAGCTTCCACTTGTGCCCCTTTACCCAGGAGTATCATCGGGTGCATCCAAAATGGTTTCTTAGGCTATGATGCATTAGGCGCAAACTATGTACCTATTCTTCACCAAAACTAACTCTGTCTCCAAATAGACCAAGCGAGATTCTATATGACACATGTTATCTAGGAGTTCTATTGGGGTGCATCTAAATGGATTTCTTAGCATATGGTATGTTCCATGCGAACCGTGCACCTATCTTGCATCAAGATTAGCACTATCTTCAAACAGATCGAACCGACCTTCCACTTGAGCCTCTTCACCTAGGATTATCATCGAGTGCTTCCATAATGGTTTCTAAGCCTATGGTGCATTATGCGCAAACCATGCACCAATCTTGCAAATAAACTAACACTGTCTCCAAACAGATTGAAGCGAGATTCCATATGACACACATGATCTAGGAGTTCTATCGGGTGCGTCCAAATCGATTTCTGAGAATATGGTACGTTCCATGCATACCGTACACCTATCTTTCATCAAGATTAGCACTATCACCAAACAGACCGAACCGAGCTTTCACTTGAGCCTCTTCACCTAGGAGTACCATCGGGAACTTCCACAACGATTTCTGAGCCTAATAGTATCTCCAACTAGATCGAAGCGAGATTCCATATGATACAGTTCATCTAGTAGTTCCATCGGGTGCATATACAGTTCCATCGGGTGTGTCCAAATTGATTTCTGAGCATATGGTATGTTCTTTGCAAACCGTGCACCTATCTTGCATCAAGATTAGAACCATCTCCAAACAGACAATCAAGATTCCACATGAGCCTCTTCACCAAGGAGTATCATCGCATGTGTCCAAAATAGTTTCTTAGCCTATGGTGCATTAGGCACAAACCGTGTACCTATCTTGCACCGAAACTAACACTATCTCCAAAGAGACCGAAGTGAGATTCTATATGACACACGTCATCTAGGAGTTCTATTGGGTGCTTCCAAATATATTTCTAAGCATATGGTACGTTCGATGCAATTCGTGCACCTATCTTGCATCAAGATTAGCACTATCTCCAAACAAAGAAAACTGAGCTTCCACTTGAGCCCCTTTACCCAGGAGTATCATCAGGTGCATCCAAAATGGATTCTTAGCCTATGACGCATTAGGCGCGAACTGTGTACCTATCTTGCACCAAAACTAACTCTGTCTCCAAACAGACCAAAGCGAGATTCTATATGACACATGTCATCTAGGAATTCTGTTGGGGTGCGTCTAAATGGATTTCTTAGCATATGGTTTGTTCCATGCAAACTGTGCCCCTATCTTGCATCAAGATTAACACTATCTCTAAATAGATCAAACCGACCTTCCACTTGAGCCTCTTCATCTAGGATTATCATCGGGTGCTTCCATTATGGTTTCTGAGCCTATGGTGCATTATGCGCAAACCATGCACCAATCTTGCACCTAAACTAACACTGTCTCCAAACAGATTGAAGCGAGATTCCATATGACACACATGATCTAGGATTTCTATCGGGTGCGTCCAAATTGATTTCTGAGAATATGGAACGTTCCATGCAAACCGTACACCTATCTTTCATCAAGATTAGCACTATCTACAAACAGACCAAACCGAGCTTTCTCTTGAGCCTCATCACCTAGGAGTACCAGCGGGAACTTCCACAACGATTTCTAAGCCTATGGTGATGAGGACATCAACACCATCGATATATCCGCACCTACACCAGTTGGTCCTCTTACTCATGCTCATGCCCGTCAACTCAACCTTCAAGTAAGTTCAGTTTTAAACTCTTGTCAATCATATTTAGACAGTGGAGACACGTGCCCTTTCGTGTTGCTCAGGAATAATGGACAAGATCAGTAAGGGAAGGTTCAACTGGATTCGGAATTTGACGCAACACCAACTTCAAGGGCTGATTGCATATGGGAAGAGTGATAACTTAACAAAGGTGATTGGAGATCAGGTCCAAGCCTCCACAACATCCTCTATCAAGTTACCATGTCGCTTCTAAAGCAAGGAAACAAAGAGTCCAAACCCAACACGTTTTGGGAGTTGGATTCGGACTCGAAAATAACTCTAACTTGTATGGATCACCACGGCGTCATATGGACTCCAACTGGGACGTTCCTATACTTGTTGGAAAGCTCAAGAAGTCTACTTTTCAATGGGTCCAACCACATATCTATGCAGCTTATGAGTCGGGCGCAGTCCTTGTTTTCGTGCCGACACCTTTTTCTATTTTGGTGCTGCGTTGGTGTTTATAAGCGACTGGGCATCCGACACAGCTGCACTGCCGTCTGTGGCGGGCCCTTGGTGTTGCTTTTTTTTTTTTTTTTTTTTTTTTTTTTTTTTTTTTTTTCTTTTT
>NW_018396838.1:1449-4029 GCF_000003195.3 Sorghum bicolor | reverse complement strand
TAGACATGTGAACAGTAATCGCCAAACCTTGCTCTGATACCTGCTGTCACAGAACCGACCAATTATAAAAGCATAAGTGAAACATCACTCGCTAAACAAGCAATTGTCACACTTAAGCCGTTATAAACCCGGTAGTCTGGAAATCTCGAAGGATTTCAAACCAAACATCATCAACCAAGGTCATACAAGTTTAGCGTCACCATTCGCATGTTACAACATTTCGCAAATAGTTCAACAACATCAGAGTGCGGAAATAAAGTTATTACAAACCAAGTTCCTCAAGTCCAAATAGCGGAAACAAGATAGTTTTAAAACCTCAACCCAACTCACACTTTTAAAGATTTATACAGTGCCAGTCCAGAGTCCATCCATCAAAAGCAGTTGGAGAGAGAGTATTAAGATCAGCCTTTCCCAAGGCCTTCTAGTCCACTGGGAAAAGACAGGTCTCGCAATACCCGTGGTAGGTATGCCCGTCTGCACAAACAACAAGCGGGAAAAACCCTGAGTACGAGAAGGTACCCAGCTAGACTTACCCGACTAACTCAAAAGAAAAGACTCCAAGGAGGATGACCGGCTTTATCAGGGGATAGCTTGACTCTTTTGGCGGAAAAGCAGTAGTAACATTTAATAAATAGCTCAGCTTAATCATTCCTACTTATACTAAGTGGGCACCTGTACTAAGCAACATTATAGTATTAATCATGATTAAGCAAGTAAGTAGTATCCATAATCATATTCATCAACTTAACCCATCATCATCATTAACCACATTCCATAATCATTACTACGATGGTGCAGCTCAAGTCAAGTGTTCACTGTCCAGGAACGATGGCGATTCGAATCGATTACTACTGAGCTCAGGGGTATTCCTCATGCAAACCAGATTCACCCGTTAAAGCGAGTTACAGATCACCATGGCACGTATCCAGGAAGACAAGCACGCGGACTCGCATAGAACTCCGTACCCGGGAACTGCCCGACTGCCTTAGCCAGCCATGCTGGACCTCGGACTTACTCTTCGCGCCCCCGTGGTCCCCCATCCATCTCCAATACGGTGCGAACGGATCGAGAACCGGTCCGGATAGTGTTGGGCTTCACGGTCGGAACGACTTATCCGGCCAGCTAAACATGAGGCGTGCGTTCAACATGACTTGGGGTACAACAACGGTACGGTCCTTAATCGACACAGACAGAATCACTATGGTCCAACAACCCCACAAGACTCCGTCCGGTCTCCATTTATCATCCATAGCCATTAACCAGATGATTAGCAACATGAGAATTTCCATCAATCATAGGTAACCACCTATCTCGCGGATGACAGGAAATCACCCGACTTCTACCGTCTAAGCAGGCTAAGCATAAACTCGCCCTAGACTAGCAGGGTATATCAAGGTAGGATAATCAATTGTAAAGCAAGGATAATATGCAGCAACGGTGTCACACAACTCCTATACTTAATGCAACAATCAAAAAGCATAATTAGACTGTTAGAAAGCATAGGTAAGGGGATGCTCCGGTGCTTGCCTTGCACAAAGTCAGACGCGCGGTGGTCTGGGCACTCCGGCAGTTCCTCTTTGCCTTCTTCTTGTGAGACCTCCGGCTGGGGCTCCTCCTGAACATTCTCCTCTATCTCCGAATACGGGAGGTCCTCTTGCAAACCTGTATGATGCGATGCACGTGCATAAGTATCATGAATGTACGATGTATGATGATCATGGATGAAGATGATTAATAAATCTTTTGATAGAATAGGTGCGCATCTCTTTTCTACTAACAACCTAACTCATTTACGGAGTAAGTGCATACTTCTTCTCTAAACACTTAGAGAAGTGCACAAAGAAGAGCGGTGTGGCTAGGCACACACACAAAAACGCAAAAACACGAGAAAAACTAGGATTCATTACCAGCATCACATTTCAGCTATGATGCTCAAACAAGGAACCAGCAAGCATCACATAATCGAAAATGCACAAGAATGGATATAAAAACCATTAAATCGTTTTAATCCTATTACTTATCTTTTCATGTGAATAAATAGGCCTGAACTGTGACCTCTGTCTAGACAGTTCAGAAAATTCTACAAAAATTACAGGAGCTACACTATGCTATAACAGAACCATGATAAATTTTTCAACACAGTTTGCTAAGTACAGCAGCCTACACAAAAAGATGAAGCTACTGGTCAGAAATGCACATTTAATAACTTTGTGCAGTGAAAAGTGTCAAACAACAGATTTCATATTTTTGTCTAATACTACTTAGCACAAGAGAAGTTAGCAAAAATTATCAAGGCATAATTCCACGTATTTTATTTATTAAAAATCATACAAGAATCAGCTCAAAATGAAATTAATTCATTTTCCAATATTTTTGTACAGTAACTGCATTCCATTAAATTTTTCCAGCAACTACATCACACATAGAGTCTAGCAATACAAGAATCACATTTTTCAGAGCAACAAACTATTTACTATGCATTTACTCAGATTTCAGCTATTTAAGCAACTAAATATATCTACACAGGATATATTCACCAAATATACATCTCATATTTTCAATGACAGATCTACTTGGACG
>NW_018396838.1:0-1349 GCF_000003195.3 Sorghum bicolor | reverse complement strand
CCCCGACGAGGAGCGCACCGCGTTTCAGAGTGCGAGGGGGATCTAGTCCTAAGATTTGGAGCGTGTGTCGGGCGCTGGAGGTCTCGGCCGCGTGCATGGCAGCACGGCGGCGGAGAAAAGCTCCGACGAGCAATGCGCGGTGGCCGTTACGCGCGCATTGTTCCGATAGAGCGTGCGGACGCTCGATTCGAGGTCTAGCGGCTCCGGTGCGCGCAGAGAGAGAAAAGGAGGGAGCAGGGAGGCAGAGACGCGGCGGCGCGCGAGCTTGCGGAGTTCCGCCCATGGCGATGCGGAAGAACCGGCCAAATCGGCCTCCTTACCGACGATGGCCGCGGCGGGAAGCGAGCGGATGGGTGGCGCAGGTGGTGGCGAAGCTCGAGCGTGCGCAGGCGAGGCTTGAGCGGGCACGGTGACGGCCGAACACGCCGGCGACGGCGAGCGTCGCGGTGGCGTGCGCGCTGCAGCGGCTGCCGTGGCGAGAGCGAGGGAGAGCGAGCAGGGCGCAGCTGAGCGAGTGCGAGAGTGAAATGGGACGAGGCGCGTCCCATTTCGGGTGTACACGGCCGTAGGGCCCGCTCGCCAGGCATCGCCGGCCACGCGGCGCGGCGGCCAGGCGACGGCGAGCGCGTGGCGCTCCTGCCCTGCGGCCGGTCGGCCACGCGGCGCGCGGCGCGCGAGCGCGGACGCGGACGCGGACGCGGCGGGTGGGCCGGTGTGGGCCGATTCGCGCTGGTTCCCCTTTTATTTTTTTTGAATCCAACTCAAATGCAACTATTTGGCAAATTTAAAAGCTTTTTCATGAAAAGTGCCCAAAATAAAAGTTGCAGAGAATTTCAAGCTGAACAACTTTCATTTAGGTCTCAACTCAAAATTCTAAATAATTTTTGAACCACAAATTTATTTTGAATCTTGGGCATAATAGGAAATTCTTTCCAATTTATTTTCTTTTGCTCCAAAATGCACCAAATCTTTTGCAATAAGTTTTGCTAAATCATTTTGAAAGGCTAGGCACATGGATCCAAACTTGATCAAGTTGTTTGCAAGACAATTAATTAACAAAACAACACTCAAGCAATTAATTAAATTAAAACAAATGCAACACATAAAATAATGATGCATTTAGGGTTAGTGCTTGATGATGCTTATGCCATGCTTAAATGAAGGTTTAAGGTTAATTAGTTATATGCATAATGCATGCTTAACACGGAGGTGTTACAGCCCTACCCCCTTAAAGAATCTCGTCCCGAGATTTGGGTTTACTAACCAGGTTTAATGGAATTCGGGATAACTTCTTTCAGTAATCCTCAGTTTCCCATGATGCATCTCTATCATCATGTAGCTCCACACAA
>NW_018396837.1:0-3948 GCF_000003195.3 Sorghum bicolor | reverse complement strand
ATGGGAGTTGATTTGTATGAGGAGCGAACGCGCTCCTTGGCCAACTTTTTGGCTCTCTTACCCTATCATAACTCCTAACCGCATGTTACCCGATCTCTGTTTGCATAAGATTGGTGGACATCTTCCCTGCCTCTGGAGGGTAAATGTGATCTTTCCAAATCTGATTTTACATCACGTGAGTACTCATCTTTTCGGCGGAGGTTGCGTTCTTCCGCGTCATGATGCCTTCTTACATTATTTACTCTCCTTGATTGCCTATCTTGAAGAACTTCTTCACCAGATTCAAGGCGTTTCTGCTGATCTTTGCTGCTACCAGACCTCCCTTTACTATTTTCACTAGCCCTCAATTCATCAGCTTCACTGCTATTGTGTCCAGTAGGTTGTTCAACCACAGATATATGTTTGTGCTTTTTATCAGAGTGAACCAGGCTATCATCCTCATTTGCATCACTAGGCGTGTTGGGGTCTGAGGTAGCATCATCACCATCCACTTCAACACTACCAACCAATGCGAGCTTATCATCATCATCATCATCACCACCACCACCACCACCATCAAAATGATCTTCTGTACTCAGTTTATCTGCCACGTCATCATTAGCAGCAAGTGACCCTTCTGAGTCACCCTTATTTTCTGAGCCCTCAACAAGGTTCTCTTTCCGGGAATCATGGTGTCTCTTTGAAGATGACTGACGAGGTATTACTTCGTTGGAGCTTTCAGTTTCTCGAATAGAGTTCTGACCCAGTGAGCTTCCTTTCAATGACCTTAAGATAAATAATTTGGGCAAGTGTTAGAAATATAACTTCAACAAAAATGGGAGGATTTAGGCACGAATACTGTTTAAGAGATACTAAAGCAAATGGAGCAATGAAAACATAAGACAAATACAGAAGAAAGAAACAGAGACATCCCCCTCCCTCCCTTTGAAAATTATTAGAAAACATATGTATTTTTAATTTTTTTACAGCATAATGTATGATGTCAGCTATGACCCTGCAAATTTTGAACCTCAAATTAAAATCCAATCCGAACCTAAATCCAAATGTTATGAGGATAGGCGTATAAGAAAATTCTAATTAGGGATTAGATTGGAAAGCAGCTATTGAAGTGCCTGAACCATGACTAGGGGCTCTTGGTGGGTTTCAACTCTAGCCTACCCCAACTTGCTTGCGACTGAAAGGCTATGTTGTTGATGTTGTTGTTCTGGATTGGTTTGGACAATTTCAAATAGTTTAGGGGAGTTAAAGTGAGTCAAAATTTTGAGGGTCAAGCTAGCAAAGTGAATTATTCATGGTAGTAAAATAGACTATTCCCATTTTCCTTTCAATATTTTTCCTTAAAGAACATCAACTATTTAGTGTTTACTTGTCACTAATTAAAGAAGACCACTATTTTCCCCACTTTTCATTACTTATAAAAGGCCATAACATCTAACGGAAGAACATTTTGTATAAGACTATCAGTAGAAAAGGTTTGTACGTTTGTTCATAAATTTATTAACTTACGCCATCTTCTGAAGAAGAAATCTGTGTGTAGATTCTTGTGCAACAGCATATGTACTATGTTGTATCCCATGTATGACTGAAAATCAGGAGATTTTACAACTGCATTGTCTATATGGAATAAAAAATACTGAAAATTTTGTGATGTAGGGGGGCATTGGAGGGAGGTGGATGGTGATAGCATAGGGCATAGTTGTGGGGTGGGCGTGGCCCTGGACCTCGATGGCGTGACAGCAGAGCCATGGTCAGCTCATCACCCTCGAGGCAGGAACAGAGTAGGAGATAGGATAAATTGGAGTTAAATCTTTGCCTACACCATCCATAGGTTTATATAGGACACTGATGACATCTCCTGATCAATCTCCCAAGGTTCCTAACAAGCTAATCAATCCTAGTAAACCAAATCTCCTAAAGCCAACCCAACAGGCTAAACATGCAAACCCACTAACTAATCTGCAAATAGGCCTGGTTTGATCCTTGCGCTGCTGCACATCCATGTTGTGCATGCATCTCGAACTTGAATCACCACATGACACAATTAAGAAGGTTCTTTCAGGTCCAAATTTTAGTTGCCCAAATCAGTTCGCTCTTTTGGCTTCAGATGTTTCAGCTGTAGCCATAACCGCTGTCCTACCCCCAATAACTTTGAGCCCAGCTACGCTCCCAAACAGAGCAGCAATGTTACAGCAGGCAGCACAATTGATTGGTTTGTTTAAATATGATAAGCGTAAAATGAGAATCTATGAGTAAGATGAGCAGTGTGTGCAACGACCTCATCAAGGAAATAACACCAACAGATAAGAGTCATAAAAACATGAACCAAATATTTTTGTGATATCCTATTGCATATTTCAACAAGTACGGCATACATTGATCCACGAGGAGAACACTCTTGTTTTGTAGCTGGGAGGGGAATGAGCATTGACATCCGTGGATAACATATCACTTTCAGATGAAACTGGTAGCTGTCTCTTATGTTCTGTCTTTATCACCGAATATGAGTTATAGCCAGAATTATTAATCTTATCCGATGGATACGACTTTCCCTCCTCAACATCATGGACTCCTTTATTACCTCCTTGAGAATCCTTTTCAGTTTGGTCCACTGTCTCATCATCCATTGAATCACGGCCCTGGCACACAATCTAAAAGGCAAGGAAATGTTAAGAGTGCCTGATGATTAACTAACATGGAATCCAAACAGCATAACATGTTTCCACACGGAACAGATAAAACATGGATCTGATCATGAAAACATTTTACCTCAATAACAGAATCTGATTCACGCATTCGATGTGGGCGTGAATCAACAGATGGAAACCGGTCTGTATAATTAGTTTCAACTTGTATAGGTCTCCCTGTCATCTGAAAAAGCAAACTCACATCACTACATAATGCAAATATGTTGGCACAGAATAATGAAGATTGAAGAAAAATAAACAGCATGCATCCAAAACTACAAGAAAAATACTCCGAGGACCAAACATTAACACCCGCACGTGTCCAAGCCTCCAAGCGAAGAAAACGCTATGGAATATGTATTGATTTTGTAGGATCAAACCCGTGTACTAGTAGTTAAACAGGAAAACAACACATAGATGGATGGTTGTTAATGGTATAAATTCGTGTTTGCTCTGTTGCCGATAACTATAAAAAAAAACTCTTTATAGATTGTGGGGGAACACCAATATGTGGCATACAGACAACATGATACGTCAATAATCTTAAGTAATGGTCTATCTTACGCCCATAATAAGCCCATAATATGAGAAACCATACAACGACAAAACAGATTCAAAAGCAAACATGAATCAGGTGTAAGATTCTAGAGATGGAGGCAAACTCAATACCACTGGTGTCCGCACGTTTGCCGGACCTCTTCCTTGGGCACTAAAATCTGTATGGCTGTTATCCGTTTTATTGCGACTGTCAGCAGAGATGTCTGGATGACCAGTCACAGCCGCTAGCTCCGGTGGCAAATCTGGGTCATAATCCTGGATGCAGATAAAAAATTATTCATCATCACTACAGATAGAGCAGGATATTGTTTTCCATAATGGGATCGTAATAAACCTGTTCGGAACGGCCACTTTCGTACACCCGTATTCTAGATTGCATTGTGGATTCTAGTCGAAGTTGGTCCTGGCGATAAAAGAATTCTTGTTTAATTGATTGTTTATATAAAGTAACCAAACAAACTATACGCGCTACCAAATGTAAGAAATGGACTCACCAGCTGCTTGCAAAAATCTTTCCACTTCTCTTCATCAAGGCCAAAGTTAAAAAAGTCTGAAATATCAGCACCAGGGATTTCCATGGCTTCTCCTCAAATGCGGTTTCCACGTCAATATCAAATATTGTCCTAATTCAAATAATAATCAGTCTTTACTGTAAATTAATATTGAATGAGCACAAACTACAACCGCCCATACTACATGCTCTAGT
>NW_018396836.1:0-3951 GCF_000003195.3 Sorghum bicolor | reverse complement strand
ATCTTACCTCTATACCGTGTCGGTTCAGCCCCTCTAGCGCCCTTTCGAGTAACCGCTAACAAGCTAGAAAAGGTCTTCATACTGAGCTAAAGCCAGAGCCATTATAGCCCTCATGGTTGCACTGTTGTCCCGGGTGATCACGTACAGACAAGATCTCATATAGTTATTTATCATCCTTTTATGTTCACTGCTTAGTTGTTAATCATCTTACAAGATCAAGGATTATATCAAGCACTAGCACAACTACACCAAATGCATATCAAGTAGGTAGCAAGGAATCCAGGTAACAAACATCTATGATTTTGCTAAGGTCGACAAGGTGGAAATATGCATATGATATACATGTGTATTTATAAGTGAATAGGTAACAAGGATGATCCCAAGTGATACTTGCCTTAAACACTTGCACAATTCTCACATCATCAGCTTTTAGTCATCACCTTCTGATCTTCAGCACTCACAAGCGGTACTTGTCTACTCGCAGATCGCAGCAACCAAGCACACCAACAAACATACAAGCAACAAATAGAAACAACTAAGAATAACACATCAATCAAAAAGAAAAAGCTTTAAAAGAGAGCGCACTAAACGACACGACTTGATGCTAAGGCTACGAGAAACGTCGAAACCAAAACTGTCATTAAAAGAAACAACTATGATTTTAATATGTTTTAATTAAGAGAAATCATGTGTAACCTACTAGTTCAGATTAGTCAAGTTATATTTTAATTTTAAAAACAATTTGAAACTAATTATATTTTATTTATAAACATGTCTATTATTTAATCAATAATCCTATTTTAAATATAAGCATGCAGGCATCATTTTAATCAAAGTAAACTTTAACTTTTTAAAGAAAGTGTGAACATCTATTCAAATTATACATGACTCGTGTTGGAGATGATCATATTTTATTCATACATAATTTTATATCGTTTATGTCGGTTGAAATTTAACTTATAAAATAATGTAACATGCGAGCACTAAAATAAGTTTATGGTATATATCGTGATTGTCTAAGCAAAATATAATTAAAACATATTCAAGTTGCTATTAATTAAATTCATGCTCACATAATTACAAAGGACAGACAAACCCATATTATTTTAATTATAAAACTAACTATAACCATATTAAGCAATTAAATATTTAGAAATATATGGAAAACATGTGACATGAAAAACACTAGCACTAGCGCGTAAACAAACTCAGAGTTAAAATGAGTATTTTATAGCTAAAACAAGCTAATGTATTTTCTCTAAAGGAAAACGGTGACAAAACTTATCCACGACATCACGTGCTCATGGAGCAAAAAGAAATTCTAAATCTGATTTCTTTTACCACCGATTAACAAAAGTAATACATAAATGTTGATTTCTCACTCGATCCACGTGCACTGCAAATTCTGAAATTCACCCACAAACCACAGTCCTAATTTCCTTGATCCATGTGTGTCGGTGAGAGTGAAAGCCAGGGAACGCAGCGCCGGGCAGCGATAATCAGTAACAGCAGCATGGACTTCCACCTCTGCACAGTACCACCGATCAACACAGAGGACAACAGCTTTTGCAGTGCGCCGATTGATGAAACGGAGGAAATCGACGAGCCGATGAATTCGTCCAACAGCAGAAAAATACTGTACCCGATGACGACTGCGGTGGCCAGGATGGAGCAGGACGGCATGGCTCTAGGGGAGATTAGTCGGCACCGGCGGCGGCAGATACGATCTAAGGAAAAAGCAAGAGTCTGTTCTGTTGCAAGATATAGATATATATGGGCCGTTTTAAGATCCAAATAGGAGTTGGCTTCCTGGTCTCCCTACGATAAGACGTCGGACAAATTGAGCTGCGGTCGGATGGTGGGTTTGAGCCCAAATTAGCAAGAATTTTACACAAAGTAAAAGGGAGCTTTAACAAAAGCATGACAAACTCATGGGTAAATTGGAAGATGAATCCAGATAAAGTATTTAGAGCTCATGAAAAGATATCTAGGAGCATCTAGAAATTAGATTATGCTCAGAGTCAAGTGAAAATAAATTCCAGGAAAAATGCTGAAAATAATTCTTCATACGTTTTAATATGTCGGTTGATGGAAGGTGTACCCAAAGGAATAATTTAGAATAGAATAAAGGGATATGGAAACTCTAAATAAAAAGATTAATGATCAAGAAAGAGAAGACTTGATTATATAGAAAAAAAACTGGAGACACGCCGGATAGAGATCAACGACTTACTAAACACGCTTATTAAAACTGCACCCACTCACAACACAAAGTCAAGCGACAAGCAAGCATCACCTCACATCAACAAAAGCTCATCAAGTTAATTCAAAACAAATTTGAAAATTAACATTCTCCTACAACTAAATTTGCAGTGACTCCAAACTAAACTTGGTAAATTTTATCCAAATATCAAAATATTTATTTTTGTTAATGTTTTCTACGCACAGCCCAAAATCAAAAATTTTCGGGTGTGACAGTCATCCTGTTGAGAATGTAATCCTTCCAGAAGTCTATTACTGTATATGTTAATCAGAAAGCACTGTACGTTGTGCAACGGACCGCTTGAGACAGGACTGCACTTGTCACTACTTTGCCTATTCGCCAAAGTAGTGTGGAGCCTCATTCTATCCTGGGAGCACTTCGATGCCCAATTGATCCTGCCATCTCAGGAACCAGTCTATTTAATCTCATGGTGGGAGGAGGCTTAAACCAAGATAACCAAGGCGGGGAAGAAAACGTTTCAATAGAATGGTGATCTTCACATTATGGAACCTATGGAAGGAGAGAAATAGAAGAATTTTCAACAACACTAATGAATCGGCAATGCAAGTGGCATCAAGAGTCAAAGAGGATATTCAACAAAAGAAAAGGGCATTAGCTGGGAGGGGGTAATCTACAAAGTTGTAATTGTTTTCCTTAATGGGGGCGTGCCCTCTCCACATGTATATGAACTTCTTTTTCATCTCTTAATTGAAAGGCAGAGCTCCTGCCATTAAAACAATCAGAAAGCTACAAAAGTTTCCCTTAAAGTTCTTGGATTTCGGTCTTTCCCTAACCATTTCTCATCTTTATTATTTATTTTATTATTGCTGCAATGGCACTCTTAAAAATCTACCTATTTGATTATGTTTGTCTAGCAAAATTCTTCATTTTTTTCTGAGACCATGTTTGCACTATCTATTTGCAGAGATCTATAGTCCCAGTAGATTTATACAGATCAATATGTGATTCACAACTTATTGTCCTGTGATACACAAAGGAGGTACAGTCGTTTACTTTCGATAATAAAATCTGCGTTGGTCGAACCATTACCCTACATGAATTGACTATCAACTAGTCATTTGTGTGTTTGAAATAACCATGCCTTTTACTGTTGCTATTCTAAGCCTGCCATATTGAAAGCCCAAGTTTGGTTTTGGTAATTAATGACACCAAGTTGCTAATGCCTTGTGTTTAAGTGATTTGAGTTAGACATAGCAACACATGTGATGAAGGTGCATGGTGGCATGGGAAGGTGGCCACATGATCACAAAGGGATGAAGCATGAACTGAAGATCATGGTGATAAGACGAGGAGCAAAGTTATCAAGGCAAAGGTATAAACATAGGGTTTTACTTTTGCCGGTCTAAGATGAGTAGAGAAGTGATTGACCGGGTTTAGAATAGATAGCCGACTATCAAGAGGGGAAATCACCGTCATCTCTGGAATCAAGTGCTACTAGGTCCATATCTTGAGCATATGCATTAGGATCTAGTAAAGTGCTAATCTAACTCCTTTGGGAAAATGTTTGTGAAAAGCTAATACACATGCACTTTGGTGGTGGACACTTGTTGGTGTTAGCACATTTGCAAAGGAGGTGGAGTTCCTAGGGTTGAGAGGGGTGTGGTTCCTCTCTCCCTCCCGCCGAGCTGTTCCGGCTCATTAGCGACTTGTCTCTGTTTGCTTTTTTT
>NW_018396835.1:0-3958 GCF_000003195.3 Sorghum bicolor | reverse complement strand
AAAAAAGAGGGTAATTCCGATTCCTCCAGACGGCCAGGCAGCTGCATGCTGCAGGCAACTCTAGACGATCCCCTGTTCGAACGCATCGGCAGAATCAATGCTGGTGCAACAGAGGCCTATGGCCCAGTCAGGGTATGTCAATTCAACGACGGTACCCAATTACCAATCATCGGCAGCACCTATGCCGATGAACGCTAATAATGGATGGCTTGGACAGCAAGCCTTTCCACAGTCACCCCAGCAGGGTTATCAGACTACAGGGTTCCAGCAAGGGCAGGTTTATCCCGGGTTCCAATGTCAGGGAATTCCCAACCAGCCAATAAATTTTGGACAGCAACTCGGAGGACAGCCAATCAGTGGACAGCAGTTTGGTAGTCCGCAGATTGGAGGACAGGTGACCAATACGATGTTCCATACAGGTCACGTCCCGAACAGACACGTGGAGGTTCGCCACCAAATGCCAGATCCGCAGCCGCCTCATCGGCAAGATGCCGATGCGTATTGGGCCGATAAGATTGCCGAAGTAATGAGGGAACAATTTGGGATAAAACCCAAAGTCAACACTTATTCTTATCGGACACCGTATCCTCCAGCGTATGATTTGATCCCGCTTCCACATCGGTACAAAGTACCGGATTTTACAAAGTTTTCCGGACAGGACGACACGTCAACCATGGAGCATGTCAACAGGTTCATTATTCAATGTGGAGAGGCTAGTAACAGGGACGAATTGAGGGTTCGCCTATTTTCATCATCATTGTCTGGATCGGCCTTTACTTGGTTCATATCATTGCCTCCCAATTCAGTAATTACTTGGGCCGATCTAGAGAAGCAATTCCACAGATATTTCTTCTCGGGGGTCATGAGAAGAAGATCACCGACTTGGTCAAGTTGAGGCAACGTAATGATGAGTCGGTTGAGGGATTTGTGCAGAGGATACGAGAGGTCAAAAATAAATGCTATAGCCTGGTTCTGGATGATCGGCAGCTAGCCGATTTGGCTTTCCAGGGTTTGTTGCCACACATCAGGGATAAGTATGCCTCTCAGGAGTTTGAAAGTTTAAGTCACTTGGTGCAGAGGATATCTGATCAAGACATCAAGCCTTTCGAGCCTAAGAGGGCATGGAATAAGAAAGTCTCATTTGTTGATGAAGTAACAAGCTCAGATTCCGATGAAGAACCAGTAATCGGTTTGGCAGAATGGGTAAAAAACAAGAAGCCGATGTCTTGTCCTTTTGGGCAGAAGGAACCAGAGAAGTTTGCATTTGACACCGCCAATGCCGATAGGATATTTGACTTTCTACTTCAGGAAGGTCAAATCAAATTGTCACCTAACCACGTGATCCCGTCGGCAGAGGAGTTGAAGAGGATGAGATATTGCAAGTGGCATAATGCAACTTCACATGATACCAATGAGTGCAAAGTATTTAGACAACAGCTGCAATCGGCCATAGAGTCAGGGAGAATCAAGTTTGATAGTTCCAAAGCCCAGAAGCCGATGAAGATAGACCAACATCCTTTCCCGACGAACATGTTGGATGCTAAGGGGAAGGCTAAGGTCTTAACGTCGGAGACAGCTGAGAAGAGTGCATCGGTAGATCCTCAGCATCAAGTTACTACCGCCGATGCAAGAAGTAAGGGCTTGGTCCAGGAAGGAGCTAGCTCAGGAAGAATTCCTCGATCTAGTATTGTCATAACTCATAGAAGGCCTCGAGAGAGATGGCCACAACGGGAAGATCGGTACCGGCGCCAGCAGGAAGATTATCAACGGGAAGAAGAGAGACGCCGACAGGAGTGGAATCGGCACAGGGATCATTGGAATTGCCCATTCTTCATCCATTGTTGGGAGGAAAATATCAAGCTTCCTACTGTCAGAGACTGCCCTGAATGCAACGGTTATGATCGGTACGGCAGGAACGATCGGCGTTATCATGATGATGAACGACGATTTAATGGGCCGATCAGAGGAAGGGCGTCAGTTCCTGATCGGCTGGGGGGCAGGCTTAGCGTTCGCGATCGGCTCGGTGACCGTGTCCAGTATTTTCCCAGGAACCAAGAGGAGCTTGAAAGAATGGCTGATGCGCGGGTTCCCGATGAATTCATATTTTGCAGGGATACTAACACGCATCGCATGGAGTCAAGAGAGAACCAACGCCCGACGGCAAGACAAAGGCCACTTCCTCCATGGTGCCCTCAAGGATTAACTAAGACACAGAAAAGGAGATTGCAACGTGAAAGGCAGGAAGAGCTAAATAAAGGAGAGAACTCTGGGATTCGGCAGCCGTCAGACGCTAAGAAAGAAGGTCCATCGGCAGGCGTCAACATGGTATTCATGTTGCCGATGGAGTTTCTTGCACCGGCCAGTGACGATGAGTTGGGATTTTCTGATCAGATAGCTCAGTTGGCTCTGGATCCAATGACGGCTATCTTTGAGAAACCTGCCGATAACGAGAGGCAGCATCTTAAAGCTTTGTTCCTCAAAGGAAGGGTTGATGGGCAGCCAATGACTAAGATCCTAGTTGATGGTGGGGCTGCTATTAATATTATGCCATATGCAGTATATCGGAAGCTTGGGAAAGGGGATCAAGATTTGACCAAGATCGATATGATGCTCAAAGACTTCGAGGGAAACGTGTCTCCGGTCAAGGGGGCGATATGTGCGGAGTTGACCATCGGCAGCAAGACCTTGCCGACAACCTTTTTCGTGATCAGCGGAAAAGGTGCCTACAATTTATTATTGGGGAGAGATTGGATTCATGCCAATTGTTGTGTCCCATCTACAATGCATCAGTGCTTGGTCCAGTGGGTAGGTGACAAGATTGAGATCGTCCCAGGGGATTCTTCTTATGTTATCGCATCGGCAGAAGCGGATACTTATGAGAAGACTAGGTGCATTTCAGGAGAAGTTTGGGAGAAAGATTTTCTCAAAGTTGCCGATTATGAGATTCCACCGATCCAAGCAGTCGGTTCTGACGACGGTTTTTAATGGATAGATTCGCCGATGATGGAAAATTAGGCCAGGGATTCACATCGGCCGATGATTTGGTAGAAGTGGATATAGGAAGTGGTGATAAGCCTAGGCCTACTTTTATTAGTGCTAAACTAGATCCTGAGTGTAAAAGGCAATTAACTAGTTTGTTAAAGGAATATAAAGATTGCTTTGCTTGGGATTATACAGAGATGCCTGGTTTAGACCGATCAATTGTTGAACATCGGTTACCCATTAAGTCTGGATTTCGGCCACATCAGCAACCAGCCCGCCGATGTAATCCTAACATTCTACCTGATATTAAGGCCGAAATCACTAAACTTATTGAAGCTAAGTTTATTCGGCAGTGTCGGTATGCTGAATGGATTTCCAATGTCGTCCCGGTTTACAAGAAGAACGGGAAGCTTCGGGTGTGCATTGATTTCAGGAATCTCAATAAAGCTACGCCGATGGATGGATACCCAATGCCTGTCGCCGATCTACTGGTTGATGCTGCGGCTGGCCATCGGGTCATCAGCTTCATGGATGGTAATGCGGGTTACAATCAAATATTCATGGCAGAAGAGGATATTCCAAAAACCGCATTCAGGTGTCCTGGTCATGTTGGACTATTTGAATGGATAGTCATGACTTTTGGGTTAAGGAATGCCGGTGCTACTTATCAAAGGGCTATGAATTTTATATTTCATGAGTTCATCGGCAAGATCGTAGAAATTTATATTGATGATGTGGTGGTCAAGTCTGGAGATTTCTCAAAGCATCTTGCCGATTTACGAAGAGTGTTGGAGTGCACAAGGAAGCATGGATTGAAGATGAATCCCAACAAGTGTGCATTTGGTGTATCGCCAGGGCAGTTTCTTGTTTCATGGGTACATCAGAGGGGTATGAAATTAGTCGAGATCTATGACGCTATCATAAATAGTGCCCGTACCAATAAACCGAGCTCCATCTTGATCGCAAAGTGATTTAT
>NW_018396834.1:0-3959 GCF_000003195.3 Sorghum bicolor | reverse complement strand
AATAAGAGGAGCAAATAAAAACTTACTTGATAAAACAAGGAGGAACTCCCCCAAGCTGGATGTGGTTGTCGGTCTTACCCAAGGTTCTAGTATCGCAATATGGCAGAGATGTTGTCGCTCATTGAAGTAGTGTCTTGCCTCAGGCCTTGCACTGCAGCGGCTTGCTCCTGGTTCCATTTCTGCTGTTCTTCCAGGAGTCGTCCATGTTCCGCTTACGTATTCTGGATGCCGAGGAGGGTGTTGTCGGTGCGGGTGAAGAAGGCGTCGGCCACTTGGTAGTAGTCGTTCGTAAAAGCATAAGAGGCGTCAGAGTACCATCCAGCATTGAATTTGGGCTGGGGCCTAGACCCTGAAGCTCCATATGGATCAGTGGAGTACCTGCCCGTACTAAAAGGCGGGTTTGCCCACTGCTGATCTTGGCCCTCCAGCCACGTCTCCTGTGTTGGCTCCTTCGGCTGAGCATGTCGAACCCACGGGTCCCAAAGGACTCGGGGGTTGTAGTCGCGGTAATGCAGGTGCACTGCTTCCTCTGGCTCCGGATTAGCTCCATACCAGGTGTGTTCTTGATGGGTGGTCATCCTTTCGGATGTCACTCGCTGTGGAGCTCTCTGGTTTACCGGTGCCACTGCAATCTCAATCAAATAATTTTGAACGACATAGAGACCAAGGTTCGGGTTTGGTAACCGAATCTTGTCTTTATTAGTGTTTAACATATACATTACGTTCTCCTTTTTTTCAGCATCCGAGTTTGCATAAATGTGTCATAGCCATGATAAATTCGTAACTCGTCAATGAATTCCAATGACGAGTTTTCTAGCAAATTGAGACTAGAAGCTAGATGAGTGATGAGTGAAGAACAACTGACAGGTCCCTGAAGACTAGGTATACTAAGCCAATGAGAAACCAAAAGAGTAACAGGTGAAGTGGGTATTTTATTTATAGCAGCATAAAGAAGTTGCAAGTCTCCTACTCTTACTTTTCTAATATCATCGCGATGGAAAAGATTGTACCCGAGCCATTTGTGGAACATCCGGAGAGTAGTATGTTCTATGTCACTGGTTCGGGCTTGAACATTGTTGGGTATTTTAAACGCAAACAGAAAAATCCGCAAGCGCACGGATACCGATGTAGCTTTCACCCGGGAGTATTCCAGAGTATCGATTTTCCACAGGGAACGTGAGTGTACTAATTAAGAATCAAGATCGCCCAAGGATAACTATATAATTATTTTTGGTGGGAAGAGAGAAAGTTACCTAGGAGTTCTCTAGTTGATCTAAGAATCAAGAATTACTTCAAGATTATTTATATCGGGACATCAGAGCACTAACCACAGAAAGAGATGAGAAGGGGGCTAGGAAGGTCTGACTACGGTCCTACAAACACCGATCCAAACGTGGTGGAATACGTCGACCGTTAGGGCTGTCACTACCCTAAGGCTACCACAACAATCCGCAGGATTGGGTGCAATTCCAGGTAATCGCAAGACTAAACACCACGTCTAATTTATTAATTACTACTCTAGCGTGATAAAGACTAGAGCACTTGATGCAAGCGGGAATCCAATAAATAACTTGAATGTAAATAAAAGTAATTAAAGAACTCAGGAATTATGAATTGAAGAACCTGGAGAACGATGAAGAACGAACCAGATGCTGCAAAAGTATAATGTTGAGGAAGATCCGACAAATCCGGCTCCTCCTCCTCCGCTCTCCTCTTCTCTCTCCCTATTTTCTAGATTACAACTAGAACTAACTAGAACTAGAACTAGAGGAACTAGAACTAGAACTAGATGAACTAGAACTAGATCTAGATGAACTAGAGGTAGAACTAGAAGAACTAGAGGGATCCTCTCTACTTGGATGAAGAATTGAAACCCTAACTTTGATTCTGTAGAAGAGGTATGCTCTCCAGGGGCCAGGGGGCCTTGCTTATATAGTCTTTTTAGATGAATCTGGGCCGTTGGATCAAACCGTTAATCGCACGGTTTTCCTTGGTCCCTTAGGTCGGTGGAGCACGATCCGCGAAGTTGAAGCTGATTGGTTACTGTAGCTGGGCGGGCACCCAAGGGACTTGGGCGGGCGCCTTGCCCCCGGGCCCGATCGGCCTCCCGTTCGTTCCTGTGGCTTCTGGAGTCTTCTAGATGGTAGAAAATTGCGCGGCATGTTAATATCTCTATGTAATCCCGACGTGTGGGCCTTTCTTTCATATTTCCTGATAACCCCCTGCAGAAATAGACAAACACCAAAACTCGTGGAATTCTGTCAGATAAAACCCTAAGTCTAGGTGTTGGCTGCATATAAGTCTTTTTCCATGATTAGTTGATGGTTAAATGTGAGCATTAAGGACCGTCAACAAGCTCCCCCAAGCTTAACCTTTGCTCATCCCTGAGCAAAGATGAACTCAAGAATTTCTGTAGTGGTTTCATGCCTTAAAGGTACACATGCGTTCAAACAAGATCTCATCTCTGGGTTAGGGTAAACTTTTAAGATTTAAACTTACTCATTTTACCTTCCACCATGGGGCTTGTAACCGTCACTTGTGTCTTGAGGAGTTAAAAGATAGAACGGTCTAGTCAAGCACCATGTCTCTTGTTCTTCGATTAACTATAGCTCTGGAGTTTTTGTAGATTTTCAAATAAAACTCAGAGATTCCTTGTTTGACTCTCACTAGTCTCTCTTTTGTGGTATTTCTGGATCCTTACCAAGCCAGTAATGGTGTATGCCTTCTCTCAAAGTATGTGGTATTTGTGGTATAAGGCATAGTGGCATTGCCTTCTCTCTCACCCTACTCTAATAAGGTTTTGATATCTGGAGCTCATAGGTGGGAGACAACTAATACATACTTACAAGACATTTATTGCATAGTCAAACCATGGATCCAGAAGAACAAGTCAATAAGTCAAATCAAGATGTGCATGTGTGGCGAATAAATAGTGTATGGTGATGATGGTGATAATAATGGTGAATGTCTAATTCTACTTTTGCTCTTTTGAGGGGATACATACCTTCCTTGCTCTTTGGAAACCTTTGGGGAGAATGAGATGCTCTATATTTTCTTTCTTTTCTCTCAGGTGGGTATCTTATACCCCTAATTCTACTGTCGGACACTTGTCCATTTTTACCTCTCGTCTCACTTTTTCTTTTCTTTCGAGGTTCCGGGCACTTGCCCCTTTTTATTTCCTCGTATACTTTTTTCTCTTTTTTTTTATTAGAGCACTCATCTCATAAAATATTATAACAAGTGGTAGTAACTAAGATAACTTGAGTATTTATTTCATAGTGGAAAAACAGAAATGTTTTTGGCTATTCTCTCTCGGATAAGGAGTTGAATATTTTTGGGTGGCTTTGGAGATGGAAATGGGAGGATATATGTGGATGCGTACTTCCGGAGTATAAGTAGCATGTGTGAGTGAACGTGCAAGTGAATCTTGATTTAACCACATGACAAGCTCCTAAGGGTCTACACAGCTTGACCACACTCAATGCTCATAAGCAGTAAAAAGTAAATTTGTGGCTCAAAGTCTAGCAAGCATGTATATATGGCTGTGGTAGGAATTTAAACTCTCATCATAAAGGAACTCATCATGTAACATTTTAAAGATTTTCAAAGATAAAATTCTCTAGAATTCTAGCATCTCTAGGAACAGATAAACAGCAGCTCAACCTTCCCATATCGTATCCGTTAACGACTTAGACTTTAGATCAAGTACTCTCCCCACAAGTTCAGGTTTAGAGCAAATCTTAATTCATAACAGTCAGACCTAAATTTGAGAGAGATTTCAATTTTGAGAACAAGTCATAGCAGAGCAACTATTCATCATTTCCATGTGAGAGCTTATCATGAGGGTTCATAGCAAACTTTATTTATTTATTTATTTAGCAAACTAAGCAAAGATATATATATATAAGCACAAAATCTTTATTTGGGTTTTTATGATTATGCTTCTTTTTATTATTTGA
>NW_018396833.1:3271-4169 GCF_000003195.3 Sorghum bicolor | reverse complement strand
GATTTGAGATAGGCATAGCAACACATGTGATGAAGGTCCATGGTGGCATGGAAAGGTGGCTACATCATCACAAAGGGATGAAACATGGAGTGGAGATCATGGTGATCCAAATTCGATATCAATTGAAGCATCCAATGTGCACCATCCTTAGGACCATGTGTAGCTAGACAACAAAAACACTAGAAACCCCGTGAGATCAACATTAAAAGCAAAGGTCTAGTCTTTACTTGAAGAACACAAGTCTACCTACCAACCTATGTATGCTAGTTATCATATCATCAATCAAGTTCTATAACTAGCATACACCACACAAGCATGCATATTGAATTTAAAAACTTATGCAATGCAAGCAAGCACATGAATATGCACAAATCAAATGCAAACAAACAAGGTTCATGAGCTTGCTCCACCTACTTGTGTGGTTTACTTTTGTCCAAGAATTTTGATCCATTTTTTAATGTTGCTCCCTTGTCCATGTCCATCTTTGATCTCTCCCCCTTGAAACATATATTTTGTCACCGTGAGACATGGAGGAAAGTGAGGAAGTGGATGAGCTTGTAGAAGCATCACTCTCATTACCATCATCTTCATCCTCACTTGACCATGAGGTGGAGCAATCCTCCACAACCACCATGTTGTGGTCATGCTCAACATCCTCACGTGCATCCACCTTTGGCACATCATCGTCTTTGGTGATCGCCCCATATTTCTCATTGAGATAACTCCAAATCTCATGAGAGGACTTTATATCCATGATCTCACCAAATATGTTATCTTTCATGGATGAATAGAAGATGTTAGTAGCTTGGTAGTCGAGATGTAGACCATTCTCTTGTGCTTGAGTTAGATTCTCTTCATCCAACACTTGAGAAAAGCCTACATCTACCATCCACCACAT
>NW_018396833.1:995-3171 GCF_000003195.3 Sorghum bicolor | reverse complement strand
ATTAGAGAGCGCAAAAGTACTTAGCTACGCAAACTAAGCAATGTGACTAACAAGGTTACACAAACGAAATTAGTCACGCAAGAGAACTACTTCTAGCTACACAAGCAAGAAGGTAACTAGCAAGCTACACAAGCTAACTAATTACAAGAGCAACTACACAAGCACAAGTACATGAAAGTAAGAACAAGCTTGTGTTAGGGACTTGCAAACTAACGGGAAGAACAAAGTTCACACGATGATTTTCTTCTGAGGTTCACTTGGTTCACCAAGCTACGTCCCCGTTGACACAAGCTCCAAGGTTGCCGCCGGTCCTCTTGCTAGTGGTGACCCGGAAGTCACACTCTCCCACGTGGAGTGCTTACCACAAGCTCTAGCACTTGACCCGGCCGGACCACTTGTCGCTCTTCACGTCTTGCTCAACTAGAGTTGCTCTTCGTGATCCCCGCGGGGTGAGCACCGTACCCCTCACAATCTCTTCTCCGGAGCACCGCACAATCTCCTTGCGTGCTTCGACGGAGTCACAAGCCACCAAGCCGTCTAGGACACCTAGTGCCACTCGATGCAATCTCTCAATGCAACGCACTAGAATCACTCACTCGCTATTGATTCGCACTCTTGCAAGCACAAGTGAGTTAGAGGCTTTCCTAGCACTCCCCAAGCATGGACACTAAGTTCCAAGGGTGCTCTCTGCCAGCCAAGGCCGGCCACCACTTCTATTTATAGCCCCAAGGGCTAAACTAGTCGTTGCCCCTTCACTGGGCAAAACACGAGGGCACCGGACGCTCACAGGGAGCCACCGGACGCTCAACTCCTAGCGTCCGGTGCTCAGGCATCAGCCACATGTCAGTAGCCATTTGAACTCGATCGTTGCTGCCAACGGCTACTGCGCACGCGCGCCTGCACAGCACCACCAGACGCTTTGCTACGTCACACCGAACGTGTCCGGTGCACACCAGACTCGTGCGCAGAGAGCTCCGCAAACTCGCAGGGTCACCGGACACGAGCCACCGGACGCTGAGCAAGTTGCCACCGGACGTGTCCTGTGCACACCGGTCCTAAACTCAGAGAGGTCTGAAAACGTGTAGGGTCACCGGACGCGAGCCACCGGACGCTCAGGGTGCGTCCGGTGCTCACCGGACTCATGCGCAGAGAGGGTCACCAAACCGCCCAGACACCGGACGCTGAGCACCGGACTCACTCCGGTGCGTCCGGTGCACTCTGGACAGACCTGACAATACACTGGACGCTAAAGGCCAGCGTCCGGTGCCTCCACGCAGTGCGTCACTCCCGCGACTTCTCTAAAATTCCCACCGGCGCAATATAAAATATGCACTTAATTTTCTCAAAAGCGCCGACACCACCAAGTGTACACCTCCATGTGCAAGTGTGTTAGCATTTTCACAAACATTTTCCCAAATGAGTTAGCCTCTCAACTTGCCACGCCACTCGATCCTAACACGTATGCAAAGTTAGATCGCTCAAGTGGCACTAGATGACCGATATGCAAACAACTTTGCCCCTCTTGATAGTACGGCCATCTATCCTAAATCCGGTCATAAACTTCTTTACACACCTATGACCGGTGAAATAGAAAAGCCCTAGGTTATACCTTTGCCTTGCGCTTTCCATTCCATCTCCTCCAATGTTGATGCAACACATGCACCAACCAATCACCAAATGATATGATCCACTTCATATCATCACGTGACCATATTGGTTCATCGATCTTGACCTCACTTGCTCTTCACTGTTGCCTCAGTCCATCGGCACCAAGTCTTGCTCAAGCATCACCGTCACACGTGGTCCCTCGCTTCAAAGCCTCCGACTTGCCCTTCACTCTTGCAACCGGTCCATCGAGCCAAGCCTCATCTTGATCTTCTCCACCTTGGTCACATGACTCCATGTCATGTCTCATATGCAATGAGCTCCTCCATCATCATATCATCACCTGTGGACTAATCTCCTGTGTATCTCACATAAACACTATTAGTTCACCTAAGTTGTCACTCAATTACCAAAACCAAACAAGGACCTTTCAATCTCCCCCTTTTTAGTAATTGATGACAACTCTACAAAGATATGGAAATTAAGCTTTTTCAAGCTAGCACTTCACACAAGTGTTAATTGCTAACTTGATTTGGATTTTATGCTACTTATCCAACATTTAAGCTCTATG
>NW_018396833.1:0-886 GCF_000003195.3 Sorghum bicolor | reverse complement strand
GCAACGCAAGCAAGCACATGAATATGCACAAATCAAATGCAAACAAACAAGGTTCATGAGCTTGCTCCCCCTACTTGTGTGCTTTACTTTTGTCCAAGAATATTGATCCATCATTTTTTTAATGTTGCTCCCTTGTCTATGTCCATCTGTGATCTCTCCCCCTTGAAACATATATTTTGTTGTCCAACTTATCCCATGAACATATCTTTGTTCCAACTTCTCCCCCTTTGTCATCAATTTCCATAAAAGGTATGTGATACCAATTAAATCACTTGATACCAATTGAAAAAGTGTGAATCTCATTGTGACAAAGGATTGCATGTGGATAGATGGTTGAGGCTTCAATCTTGCATTTTTTATGGACATCACCATATGTGTTGGAATGACATTACTTGAATTTCTCTTGAGATACCACATAGGATCTTTGACCTTGATACCTTTTGGTGGGGCACTCCCCCTATGTCATAGCATGGGTCATTCACTTGTCAATCTTGTTGGTGAGGAAACTTTCTTTGCTTGATGATCACTTAAAGTTGAGGATCACTTGTGGAACCACATTCTTGTATGATAGATACCATATGTATAAATGTGATATCACTTGAAATATCTTGTTCGATACCATATGGGATTCTTCTACCAATAAGGTCTTCAGGTATGGAACCACTTGTTTGCTATCTTGAACATTTGTTATCATCATGAGTACCATTTGTTGGATACCAATTGAAGAAACATTTGAATTTAGATACCATTTGCATTGTTGTCTTGTTCTTGTACTCTAATCATCATCAGCTTCTAATTGTTGACTTGAACTATGTTGATTTGCCTAAGCTTCCAAGTCCGGTTGAACCAATGACAAGCTTTTTCACACCTCACATTAAGGGTTATC
>NW_018396832.1:0-3965 GCF_000003195.3 Sorghum bicolor | reverse complement strand
AGTGGTCAGCACGCATGAAGGAGAAGAGGCGGTCCGGGGAAGGCTCCAGCCGTGGTGGCGGCGATCGCGGCGGTGGCAAGCAGCAGAGCAAGGGGCCGGCGGACAAGAAGAAGGGGAAGAAGAAGTTCCCCGACCCGAATGCCTGCCGCAAGTGCGGCAAGGTTGGGCACTGGGCGCGGGAGTGCCGGAGCGCAAGGAGAAGAAGGATGAGGCGCACCTGGCTCAGGACGACAGCGACGGCGATCACGCACTCCTGATGGGGGTGTACTGCGTGGAGCAGAGCGGCAGAGAAGAAGTGTTGGAGGCGGAGCAGAGTCCTGCGCCGCTGGCTATCCATCACTTTGATGAGCCGCGAGCGCAGGTCCATCTTGGAGTCGCCGGAGATGAGTCCGAGTAGCGGTGGTACCTGGATTCCGGCGCGAGCAATCACATGACAGGCTGCCGCGCCGCCTTCTCCGAGCTGGACAAGAAGCATGCCGGGAGCGTCCGGTTCGGGCACGGCTCTCGGGTGGAGATCCGCGGACGAGGGACGGTGCTGTTCAGGTGTAAGAACGGGGAACAGCGAGCGCTCTCGGAGGTCTACTACATCCCCGAACTCCGGTCGAGCATCGTCAGCTTGGGACAGCTGGACGAGCACGGCGCGGAGGTGCTCATCCGCGGCGGCGTGCTCCGGATCAGGGACCAGGACGGTCGGCTCCTGGCAAAGGTAAAGCGATCACGCAATCGACTTTACCTCCTTGATTTGAAGATCGAGCAACCAGTGTGCCTAGCAGCAGCGTGCACGGAGAAGCCATGGTTGTGGCACGGCCGGTTCGGCCATCTCAACTTCGATGCGCTGGGCCGGCTCGGGAAAATGGTGGACGGTCTACTGGAGATCAGGCACGCGGGCGAGCTCTGCGACAGCTGCCTGGCGGGGAAGCAGAGGCGGCTGCCGTTTCCCAAGGCGGCCAAGCGCCACGCAGAGGAGCTGCTCGAGCTGGTCCATGGAGACCTCTGCGGACCAATCACGCCGGCGACTCACGGCGGGCGGAGGTACTTCCTCCTGCTCGTAGACGACTGCAGCCGCTACATGTGGCTGCAGCTCCTAACGAGCAAGGCCGAGGCAGCGGACGCCATCAGGCGTTTCAAAGCGCGGGTGGAGGTGGAGTCCGGGAAGAAGCTGAAGGTGCTGAGGACAGACCGCGGCGACGAGTTCACGACGATAGAATTCGCCACCTACTGCGCCGAGGAGGGGGTGGGGCGCCACCTCACTGCGCCCTATTCTCCTCAGCAGAACGGCGTGGAGGAACGCCGGAACCAGACCATCGTTGGGATGGCGCGTTCGATGATGAAAGCGAAGAAGATGCCGGGAGCATTCTGGGGCGAGGCGGTGAGCACGGCCGCCTTCATCCTCAACCGGGCTCCCACCAAGGCGCTGAGAGGACAGACACCGTTCGAGGCATGGCATGGGCGCAAGCCTAATGTCTCGTTCATGCGCACATTCGGCTGCATTGGCCATGTGCGCAGCACCAAGCCAGGGCTTCACAAGCTGGAAGATAGGAGCACCAAGGCAGTGTTCCTTGGCTACGAGGACGGGTCCAAGGCCTACAGGCTCTACGATCCGGCTGGCGGGAAGGTGATGGTGTCCCGAGATGTCGTCTTCGATGAAGCGGCTGCCTGGAGGTGGGAGGAGGGGACCGATTTGGGGGAAGCATCAGAAGGCGGTGGCATCAACGACTCCTTCGACGTCGAACACCTGGTGATTCAAGGCCATGGCGCAGCGGCTGAGCATTCACCAGAGCCTGCAGCCGGGAGAGGTGTCGAGTCACCGGTTGCAGCAGAGGAGCCACCCAGTCCAAGCAGGACTGGGCACCTGGATACGCCCGGGCCGGCCTGGGAAGAGTTCCCTGGCTCACCCGAGCAGAGGACACCAGCTGCGGCCACTGTGGAGTACGCCTCGCCACCCTCCAACGTCTCAGATTTCGTGGATGCCTTCCATGAAGGGGAGGAGGTGCGTTTCCGGCGGGTGGACAACGTGGTCGGGGAGGCAGCCGTGCCAGGACTGGCCGATCGGCTGCTCGACGACGGTGCCCACACTTTGCTCTTGATGAGCGCAGAGGAGCCGGGCACGTTTGCAGCTGCGGAGCGCGATGGAGCATGGCGGCGTGCGATGCTCGAGGAGATGAAGTCCATTGAGGACAACCGCACCTGGGAGCTTGTCGACCCGCCGGCGGGATGCCGACCGATCGGGCTCAAATGGGTGTACCAGGTCAAGCGCGACGAGCGGGGCGCCATCGTGAAGCACAAGGCACGGCTCGTCGCCCGCGGATTCGTGCAGCGGGAAGGAGTTGACTTCGAGGAGGTCTTCGCACCAGTGGCGCGCATGGAGTCGGTGCGACTCCTGCTTGCGCTCGCGGCGGCCAAGGACTGGCAGGTCCACCATCTCGACATCAAGTCTGCCTTCCTCAATGGCGACTTGGCGGAGGTGGTCTTCGTCAAGCAACCGCCAGGATTCGTGCAGGCGGGGCAGGAGCAGAAAGTGCTGCGGCTTCGGAAGGCGCTGTATGGACTGCGTCAAGCTCCGCGCGCCTGGAATGCCAAGCTCGACGCCACCATGACGGAGCTTGGATTCACACGATGCGCCAGCGAGCATGCTCTGTACACCCGACGACGGGGGAAGGAGCACCTCATCGTCGGGGTGTACGTCGATGATTTGATCATCACCGGCGCGCGGGCGAGCGACATCGCTCGGTTCAAGGAGGAGATGGCCAGCCAGTTCAAGATGAGTGATCTCGGATCGCTATCTTACTACCTCGGGATTGAGGTGAGGCAGGGGGCGGACTCCATCAAGCTTGGCCAGCGGGCGTACGCGCTCAAGCTACTGGAAAGGGCAGGCATGGTAGGCTGCAAGCCAGTGGCTACACCGATGGAGGAGCGCGTGAAGCTCTCCAAACAGAGCACGGCGGAGAAGGTGGATGCCACCTTGTACCGGAGCATCGTCGGTGGTTTGAGGTGGCTCACGCATACCCGGCCGGACATTGCGTTCGCCGTCGGCTATGTGAGCCGCTTCATGGAGGATCCGCGGGAAGATCACTGGGCGGCAGTGAAGCGCTTGCTGCGTTACGTCCAGGGGTCAGCGGAGATGGGGCTCATCTTCTCCAAGCGCGGCGGGCTTCGGTTGTCTGTCTTCAGCGAGGCGCCACCCAGGACAGGGGAAGCAGAGCTGGTGGCTTACAGTGATGCAGACATGGCCGGGGACGTGGATGGACGGAGGAGCACCTCTGGGGTGCTTGTGTTCCTCAGGACTGCGCCGGTTGCCTAGCAATCACTGAAGCAGAAAATGGTGGCTCTATCCACTTGTGAAGCGGAGTATGTCGCGGCAGCGACGGCTGCATGCCAGGTGGTGTGGCTCCGGCGGTTGCTGAGTGAGCTCACAGGAAGTAAAGCTCAGGCACCGGCACTGGAGATGGACAATCAGCCGGCCATAGCATTGGCGAAGAACCCAGTTCTCCACGACCGAAGCAAACACATTGATGTGAAGTTTCACTTTCTTCGTGATTGCGTCGATGGAGGGCAGCTGGTCATCGAGTTCGTCGAAACCGGTCGACAACTCGCTGACATCCTCACCAAGTCACTCGGGAAGCTTCGGTTTCAGGAACTGAGGAAGATGATTGGCATGGTGGAAGTCAAATGAGGGCAGCAAAGATTAGGGGAAGATTGTAAGACATAATCTGCTGCCCCCTTCCTTTCTTCTTGCTGACCAGGACAGAGACAGGGTAGTGGATCAGATCATCTCATGGCTGGTCAAGTCCTTGGTCCTGTAGAGTATAAGGCAATAGGCCATACTTGTACTAGTAGAGTACACCAGCTGTATGGCTGTACTGTACTAGTGTAGTGTGCTGTGACCAGGTAGATCCGCGTCGCGGAAATGTGGCAAGATTTTTTTTTTTTTTTTTTTTTTTTTTCTTTTTTTCTTTTTTCTTTTT
>NW_018396831.1:0-3966 GCF_000003195.3 Sorghum bicolor | reverse complement strand
GATTTATTCGTAAGTGATAACCGGGATGAAAGTGCAACCATGTGGGCTATAATGGCTCTGGCTTTAGTCAAGTATGAGTAATTTTTCTAGCTTGTTAGAGGTTACCCGCGTGGCGCAAATGGGGGATAGCAGACCGTGGATCCCCTGCGGGGTAGAATCACACGGACTGACTACCGAAACCAAGCGGCCCTAACTTGTTAGACGAACCTTTGAAAGACTTCATAGTGATCCCTGCCGACCTACCTTGGTAGTGGGTTACGAGGCTGATCACCTCAGGCGAAAGAGTAAATCATGACTCATGGGTAAAGATGTACAACCTCTGTAGAGTGTTAAAAACTGGTATACTAGCCGTGCTCACGGTCACGAGCGGCCTTGGGAACTCTTACATTAAGGGTGATCAATCTTGTTGTGTAAATATGCTCATGATTATTGTTTAATGCTCTATATTATTTATGTCACATTGATCATGAGATTGTGGGATCTATACAATCTAGTTGTTATACTTGCGGAGTTCGTCTTGGACTCACTCTTGCTATCTCCCCCACACCTCAGGAGAAGTATTGGGCTTGTGATCAACCAGTCAGTTGGATCCTGTAGAGTGAAGTTAATGCCCGAAGTTTGGAGTCATATTCTGTGGTTTACTGCCTAAGGTTGTTTCTGATTTATTAAGTACGTTATATATTTTATGCATTGTCCTTTGATATTACCCCTTATTTATAGCTATATGTGAGGCTTGTCTTCTAAAACTCACATATGGTGCATATCTGATTTTGTTCTTAAAATCGGGTGTTAGAAAGTGGTATCAAAGCAAATGCTGACTGTAGGACGCAAGCCTAGTTAGAACCAGACGTTTTAGGATGCTTCTATCTCTGCTTACTTCTTGCTTTCACCTTAACCTTGATAATTGCTAAAAATTATGCTTACCTCTGCCCTATTCTGTTATAAAAACTTTGTCTCTATTCTAAATCCATCCACCTTGTCTATTTAGATGGCTCATAACAAGGAGACCTTTGGCATGAATGAACAAAAGGACTCAGAGATGCCACCCGTAAAAGCATTCGATAAGGAGAAGCTTCTAGCCATGCAAAAGCAAGTAGTGGAAGGAATGACTCAGATTGGGAACTCTCAGCAGTGCATCTCAGGACCAGTGAAGAAACAAGTAGCAGAAGCTTGGAAAAATATGAGAACCCATGGAGGTGTTGGTAGTAATACATCGGGATATCATGATCAATGCCATTGCTGTAGGCATTATGGTCTTCCTTGTCTTCAGAATAGGTCATCTAAAAAGGAAGTTAAGGTAAAACCAAATTGTGTGACTAATGAGGGTAAGAAGAGGAAGGCAAAATCACTAGAGCCAGCATTGGGAAGTGAACAACATTCAAATCCTAAGTTGTCACATTTACCTTTGAACCCTGGCCATGAAAATCCAAACCTTGGAGATGAAGAAACTTCTCAAGCTAACCCCACTACTCATGAGGTATGCATAGATGGATGGACCATCACTTATAAAGAGTTTCAACCTCGAAGGATCAACCAAGTTAGGAAGAAAGCTAGCCAGCCAGAGACGAACCTTTAGAGTTAGCGAGCTGATAACACACCGAGCAACACCTCAGTGGAAAACGATCTCACGAAGGATCCATCTAAGAAAAAGTGTTATCACTGCCGACAGGAAGGACACTATGTAAACTCTTGTCCATAGAGGAATCAATAGATACATCATGAAAGAAGCCACACTGAGTTTAAGATATAGGAGTTTGTGCCCTTGTGTAATAAAAACACTAGTAGCGAAAGTCGAGTTTGTGTGCCTTGTGAACCTTTACTACTTGGTTGAATTGTCTTTATGTTTATGCTTGATTTGGATCTTTGTAATGAGTGTAATGATCTTGTGAGTTTCTTCACAATTTCATTTAGTTTATATGACTAAGGCATAAGGATTAATGACATAAATAGTTGGGTTTTGGTTTTTCTCTTGTTATCTTATCGTGCCTTTTCGGAGTATCACTTCTTTATCAGTTCATATCTTTGATCCGGGATGACCAAAAATCATGAGAAAATTCTGGATGATAGTGGACTTCAAGATTTTTCTCTGACCTCAAGAATCACCCCCATAGCTGTTTTGGTATTGGAGTTATGAAAATCACAAAATGATACAATTGTGCTATCGAGAACCTGGACCAGTTTTGGTTGCTTACTGTTTGGGACAAATACAACTATAGATTTTGGAAAGGTGTTCTATAGAAAAGTTTTAGATAAGTTGCCAAGATTTCTAATGGTATAAGCTATAACCCTATTGGATTAACAGAACAAGAGTTATGTCCATTTTACTGTGCTAGTGATGTTCTTATCGTGAGGAAATTTCAGGATATTTAATTCTTCCTTGCACATAAGTTCCTTGGGATGTCAAAAGGTCTCAGTGCAAAATAACTTGTCAAGAAAAAGTGCAAGCTACCTTCCTTGTGACTCCTAGTCGACCTTTCTTAAGGGGGGTAGTACCTTGATATCACGGGTTGATGCATTTTCAACTTATCTTGAAGTGAGAATTGTCTCGTGAGATATTCTATGAATATGATCATCTCTCCTTCTCGTGTTATTGACGTTGGTCACTTGATGACAGGGAGTGTAGTATCCCATGGATCAGGAGCCCTATATGATGCCTCTTACTGATACGTGGGAAGAGAATGATGATCCTACCCTTGAAGGATGTTATGAGTATGATGAAACTGAGTGCTATCAAAATAATAATACTCAAGAGCAAGTTGGAAGTGAATCAAATCAGAATCCACAACGGTGAAAGAGAAAAAGGAAAAGCCGTAAGAAGCCTGCTCATGGAAGTAGGGTGCAACGAGACTATATCAATGGAAGACTGAGCAACGTGGATAGGCATAACATTCATGGAGCTACCAAAGTGGTTGGTGGCTATATTCAAGTAGACATCGTGCAAGTTTTTGCTCTGTTTGACCTGGGTGCTTCATATTCTTTCATTTCTGCCGACTTGGTAAAGACGATCAAGCGGATGAAGTGCCCAACGAGGAAGCCTTTGTTAGTGCATACCCCAATGGGAGAAATACAAGCAGATCAGGTTTGCTCAAATGTCAATTTTGTCATAAGTGAGGAAAACTTCACTGCAAACCTCATTGTGTTAGAGTCACTTGATATTCCCTTGGTCCTTGGTAATGGATGGTTGTGTGCACACAAAGGAGTGATCTATGGTACCGAGTACAAAATGCTCTTAACAGCACCGTCAGGAAAAAGAATTGAGTATCATGGTGGCCCACTCCTACCTGATGAAGCAAATGCATATTAAGTTTCTATGTCTCTTGGAGTTGTAAGATAAGAGGATTAGTAGTCAAGATGGACTTCGGTCAACTATGAATAATAGTTATTCAATGGAAATGTTGTTCACGAGGTGTGACCTTGAGACAAGTGTTTAAGTTTGGTATGCAAGTTGTGAAGTTGAAAGGATTATCATGATATTTTTATGTTTCTCTCACAGGATCTGAGCCTCTTTCGAATCTCGAGGACGAGATTCATTTTAAGGGGGTAGAATTGTAACACCCTAAAAATTCCCTTGTTTTAAATAGTTGAATTTGATTTATTGAGTCAATTTTGTGAGCATCAAAATATAGGAAAAATAATAATTTTTGGGAAATTAAAATTTACTGTAAGATTAGAAATATATTGATGCATACATGCTGCAACATTCATTTTTGTGATGTGTGAAGTTTTGCAAAGAGAATTTATTCAAATTCAAATTTTAAAAAAATGAGCTTTGAAAATTTATTGAAAAATAAAAAGAAAAATCCTATTCCCTCCCCCTCTCTCTCATTCCAGCCCGGCCCAACTCGCGCAGCAACTGCCAGCCCGCCTCCTCCTTTCCCTTTCTCTCTCTGCCATGTGGGACCCACCCGTCAGCTACACCTTCTTCCTCCAACCTCGCAGACGGCCCGCTACCGATTCTCATACGTG
>NW_018396830.1:0-3978 GCF_000003195.3 Sorghum bicolor | reverse complement strand
ATGACCACAACTTGATACTTGCAAGGAACATGCCGATTTGGAGTATTCTGAGGTAAACTATTGTGGATACTTGGGTTATGGAATTAAGTGTAATGTATTTGAGTGCTCTTGCCTACATCCCTACTATATATAGCTAGGTGGAGCTCATTGAAATATCGGTTATTTATGTTACTAGTACTTGTAGCTTATTAGAGGTAGAATGCTTACAGGCAAGTGTGTAATGTTTGGGTCATGGAACGACAATGGCACTTGTTAGAGTTTATAGTGGATAAACTGTGCTGTTGCTAGTTTATTTTCTTTGTATGGATTGTGTTCATAAATTTGGCATAGGAGGGAGTCTAAGTTTAAGATAACAACCACTAACATGTTACATCACATAGTAACTATCTTTGACCACCATGCATGTACTTATTTTTGAGGGAAAAGACCGTGGGGGAGATCCCCACGGTGCACCATGCATGTACTTGTTATTGCATATTATAACACCCGATTTTAAGGACAAAATCAGATATGCACCATATGTGAGTTTTAGAAGACAAGACTTACATATAGCTACAAATAAGGGGTAATATCAAAGGACAATGCATAAATTATATAGCGTGGATAATAAATTAGAAACAACCTTAGGCAGCAAACACGGAAGAGAACTCCAAACTTCGGGTGTTAACCTCACTCTACAGGATCCAACTGACTGGTTGATCACAAGCCCAATACTTCTCCTGAGGTGTGGGGGAGATAGCAAGAGTGAGTCCATGACGAACTCCGCAAGTATAACAACTAGATTGTATAGATCCCACAATCTCATGATCAATGTGACATAAATAATATAGAGCATTAAACAATAATCAATGAGTTTCTTAACACAAGATTCATCACCCTTAATGTAAGAGTTCCCAAGGCCGCTCGTGACCGTGAGCACGGCTAGTATACCAGTTTTTAACACTCTGCAGAGGTTGTACATCTTTACCCATGAGTCATGATTTACCCTTTCGCCCGAGGTGATCAGCCTCGTAACCCACTACCAAGGTAGGTCGGCAGGGATCACTATGAAGTCTTTCAAAGGTTCGTCTAACAAGTTAGGGCCGCTTGGTTTCGGTAGTCAGTCCGTATGATTCTACCACTCGCAGGGAATCCACGGTCTGCTATCCCCCATTTGCGCCACACGGGTAACCTCTAACAAGCTAGAAAAGTTACTCATACTTGACTAAAGCCAGAGCCATTATAGCCCTCATGGTCGCACTTTCATCCCGGTTATCACTTACGAATAAATCCTCAAGTTGTTAACAAGTCATTATTATCATTTGTTGCTTTATATCAATCTAGTCACAAGATCATGGTCATAGAATTAAAACCCAAATGCTATACTTGCCTTGAATCCAATTGCTCCTGCTGGTCCTGCTGATCTTACTTGCTTCCAAGGCTCTGATCTTGATTACCGAAGTAAAGCTCACCGACTAGACTCGATCATCGATCATCAACACACAACAATCGGAGACAGACATACACGAAGCAAACAATCCTTTAATTAGAACAGTACACCAGCAGTAAATAAATGTAAATAAAAGTTTTCCAAAATCATCTACACGCTGCTATGATCACGTCAACGGGAAATTCACAGAAAACGGAGTTGCGACGCGAAAGCTACGCTTTTAACGGGATTTCAACAGCAGTTTACGGACTTGTAATTAACTAGGGAATCTAACAGTGGTGAATCTAGCCAACAAAGGTACCAACGCGAAGCTTATGAAATTATGAAACTAACGCAACTTGAACGGATCGAATCGGAGCTAAAACGGAGAAGATATGAATTTTCTAAGATTTTCTTTACAAAAGTAATTAATTAAATAGGGTCACAAAATTAAATTATTTCAAACTGATGAACCAAGATTACTAACATGTAGATCTCGCGAAAACGAATCTAATGCAATTTGAACGGGTCAAATCGGAGTTAAAATGAATATTTTATGAGCTAAACAAACTCAGTGGCAAACTTGTAATTACTGAAAACGTATTTTGAAATGACCCGAGACCGTTTACGTTTTTAAAACAGCAAAACGTATTTTCCAAAAGCATAAAGGACTGCGGGTTTGATTCCTAAAAATTCCAGGGGCTCTTTAACAACTTTTACCCCGAAGGGGTAAGTTCTAATCTCAACCGTTGATCTCAGATCAAACGGCTGAGAGGGTTTGGGAGGGGGGTGAAGGGCGCCGGCCGCCGGAGGGGAAAGAGCAGGCAGCGGCCCACCATGGCCGGCGATGAGAAGCTCGCCGGAGACAGCGGCTACGGCGCTATGGAGCACCAATTTCCAAATCGCGAGCACCGGGGGAAAGAGGAGCACGAGACGAGTTCATTCCCGAGCTCAGAGTGGCCGGGGAGTTGTCTGGCGCGTCGGACCACGGCGACGCCATGGCCGGCTCCTCGGAGCTCGCGGCTAAGACGCTAGGAGGCACCAAATCGCGAGGAATTTGATTGAGAAGAACGCGGAGAAGGAGTGGAGCTCACCAGCGTGTAGAATTGGAGCGAAAATGGCTCAATTCGACGGCGTGGTGCGCGGCGGACTTGGAGACGGTTCACTGCGCGCTTAGAGAGAGACAAAGGCAGGGAGAGAGAGGGAAATAGGGAGAGGGAGGAGGCTCGGGCTCGAGTGCGCTCAAAAGAGCAAGGCGCGGGGGAGGAAGGGGGTCGAGGGGGGAAGTGGGAGCGGGGGGGGGGGGGGGGGGGTTCCGTCCGCGGCCCCCCCGGGAAAGGAGCCCTTGGAGAGGTTGGGGATTAAACTTACCCCCCGGCCCCCCCCGCCCTTGGGAGAAGGGAGGAAAAGGGGGGGCAGCCGGATGGGCCTCGGCCCAAGAGGAAAAGGGGGGGCGCGGGATGGGCTGGGCCTGCAGGCCGAGAGGGAGGGGAACAGGATTTCTCTCTCTTTTTTTTCAAACTAATTTTCAAAACTTCTTTCAAATTGAATTTTGAATAAATTTTTCTTTTACAAAAATTCACACATCACAAAATAAAAGTGCTGCAGCATGAATGCATCAAAAAGTTTTCTAAACTTATATTGAATTTTAGTTTCTCAAAAATTATTATTTTTCTATATTTCGATACTCACAAGATTAACTAAAAAAAAAATCAAATTCAACTATTTAAAACAATCAAATTTTAGGGTGTTACAATGACTGGTTGATCACAAGCCCAATACTTCTCCTGAGGTGTGGGGGAGATAGCAAGAGTGAGTCCAAGACAAACTCCGCAAGTATAACAACTAGATTGTATAGATCCCACAATCTCATGATCAATGTGATATAAATAATATAGAGCATTAAACAATAAACAATGAGTATCTTAACACAAGATTCATCACCCTTAATGTAAGAGTTCCCAAGGCCGCTCGTGACCGTGAGTACGGCTAGTATACCAGTTTTTAACACTCTGCAGAGGTTGTACATCTTTACCCATGAGTCATGATTTACCCTTTCGCCTGAGGTGATCAGCCTCGTAACCCACTACCAAGGTAGGTCGGCAGGGATCACTATGAAGTCTTTCAAAGGTTCGTCTAACAAGTTAGGGCCGCTTGGTTTCGTTAGTCAGTCCGTGTGATTCTACCCCGCAGGGGATCCACGGTCTGCTATCCCCCATTTGCGCCACACGGGTAACCTCTAACAAGCTAGAAAAGTTACTCATACTTGACTAAAGCCAGAGCCATTATAGCCCTCATGGTTGCACTTTCATCCCGGTTATCACTTACGAATAAATCCTCAAGTTGTTAAAAAGTCATTATTATCATTTGTTGCTTTATATCAATCTAGTCACAAGATCTTGGTCATAGAATTAAAACCCAAATGCTATACTTGCCTTGAATCCAATTGCTCCTGCTGGTCCTGCTGATCTTACTTGCTTCCACGGCTCTAACATTGTGACATGGAATTATTTTGAAACGGGCACGTCGGAGCGACTCTCCTCTGTCCGTTTCTTGGGGCCCCTTTTTTT
>NW_018396829.1:0-3983 GCF_000003195.3 Sorghum bicolor | reverse complement strand
AGATTACTGTGTAGAGCACATCGACACGAACCTAACACGTTTTGAACGGACTAAATCGGAGTTAAACAAATAAACGGTGGAGAATGAATGGCAAACATGTAAATACCATCATCTTCTTTGATGAGCAGGTCGTACAGAAACACATTGATCTGCCATGCCGATTGAGGAAACTCAGAACGGGAGGGAGAGGCGTCTCAGCCAGGGCTCGGCTGCTTGGTTGAACTAGCGACGATGACTAGCAAGATTTCTCTGTCCAATGAGGCTTGCTCGGCATGTAGCTAGGCGGACGTACACATGCATACGAAAGGGATCATGAGAGACATAGATGCAAAATAGAACACTGGATGGGTGCCGATCGTGATGGTAAACTCACCTTCGGTGACAGATGAACGACAGCCAGAAAAGAATAAAAAACTTGCTGAAGAAAATCGTCAGAACTGGCCGGCGGCGAAAAGAAGAGAGAAAAATTCTAATTTACTACACGAGGGATTTCCCAAACTAGGGGCTCCCCATATGGTAGTTTTGGTGTGCTTAACTCAAGGAGTTGGTACATATATATATATAGAGAGAAAAACTCTCCACATCTACATCAACTAGCAATATGGTATTAATTGATATTGCACCTTCCACCTTTACTAATGGGCCTAAATAGACATTAAAGCCCACTAATAAATAGAGACATGGTATTTATTAGGATTATTGCACATGGGCTGTGAGCGTTGGAAAATATAAAGAGATATTTATTATTTTCGAAATTAATTAATTCTATGGATAAAATAATTCTAGAAAAATCTAGAATTATTATTTAAACCACGAAAAATACTCCGAAAGCTCAAAAAATTCGAGGAAATTTCTCAGAGACATTATGGAATATGGAGAACCCAAATAAAGTATTTAGAGCTCGTGATGAGATAATATAGAGCATCTAAAAATTAGATTATGCTCACAGAAAAGTGAGAACAGAAGCTGAAAAAAAATTTGCGAAAAGTTTGTAGAGATTGCTTGATGGACGAGGAAGTAAAAGAAGTGCTTTGAGTGATAAAGAAAAGATTTTAGGAAGCTCCTAATAAAAACTTGAGCTTAGAAACAAGGAATTTGGTTGTAGATAAAGGTAAAGATGTACTGACCAAGGAAGATCGTTCTACTAAACGCAATTTTAAAAACTCTGCTTAGTCTCAACACACAAAGGAGCAACAAACAAACATCACATAAAACATATGTACCAGCATGTATGCACAACAACGTTGCTAAACCCTATGATGAATTTTAATTTAAGGAAAAATTTCATTTTACTATATTTTTATGAGCACAGAAATACAAAATAAATTAATTTAGTTTTATTTTCAAAGAAGCAAAATTTAGGGTGTTACAATTCTACCCCTTAAGATGAATCTCGTCCTCGAGATTCGGAAGATGGTTACCAAAAAATGTGGATACTCTTAACATTGAATATTTTTCTCTTTTCCAAATAGTCTCCTCTACGGTGTACCGGTTCCACTGAACTTTGCACATCCTGATAATGCAACTCCTGGTAACCCTTTCTGTTGTTTCCAAAATTCTTACTAGGTACTCTTTGTATGTGGGATCCTCTTTAATAGCCAATTCCTCTAATGGGTTCTGCTCCTATGGCACACGCAAACACTTCTTGAGTTAAGACACATGGAAAACATCATGCATTCCTCCCAAACTTTCAGATGCTCTAATTAGCCACTTCAACCCATCTTTCTAACACTTTGAAAGACCCGATATACCTTTGTGCTAACCATTCCTCCATATTAAATCTTCTCACACTTCTCATAGGTGACACCTTCAAATACATATAGTCTTCTACTTCAAAAGCTTATTCTTTTCTCCGGTTGTTAGCATATCTCTTCTGTTGAGACTGTGCCACCCTTAAGTTATCCCTGAACACTCTCACTTGTTGTTCTGCATCTCTTAGAACATCTGGCCCAAACACTTGTGTTTTACCTATTTGATTTCAAAACAATGGGGTTCTACACTTCCGTCCATACAAAGCTTAAAGACATACCATTCGAAGGCTCTTATGATAATCTATTGTCCTAAGAAAACTCCGCATTCGGTAAACTCTTATCCCAACTTATACCATACAATAATGCACAAGCTCCCAACATATCCTCCAAAACCTGATTAATTCTTTGGGTCTGCCCATTAGTCTGAGGGTGATATACGGTACTAAAATTCATCTTGGTTCCTTAAGATGTATGCACTTGTTGCCAAAATTGAGACATAAGCTAGGTACCTCAATCAGAAACTATCTTCTTAGGGACCCCTTGCAAACGCACTATCTTTTCCATATACCATTAAGCCAACCTTGGTCCATTATAATTGGTCTTAACTGGGATAAGATGATCAACTTTAGTCAACCGATCTACTATTGCCCATATGAAATCATAACCTTTATGAATACGTGACAATCCCACTATGAAGTCCATACCAACTTCTTCCCACTTCCACTCGGGGATTTTCATTCGTTGCAATAATCCGGCAGGTCTCTGGTGCTCTACTTTAACTCTCTGCATGTATCTCATAAAGCAACATACTCAGGTTAAGTTGCTCCACTCTTACACACAACTCTTGGGTCTTCCAACATAACTTCTAATTAATCTTTGTTGTTCCTCTTGTTCTTGAGTGAGTAATTAGTAGAGCTCATTTGATAGTACTAGTGACATCACTCTAGTTCAACACTCAACTCCTCAAACCTTAGTGTTATTCAAACTCCTCTAGCACACTTTTATTCTTTGGGCATTTGCAATAGCCTTTTCACCTTCAAGTGATAGCACTTTTCCTAGTCAGAACTCTTGATTCACTCAAATCCATCAATGATGTGACTAGCTCAAATCCAACTTCCTAAAGATGCCCTTTAGTCTCTTACATTCTACGTAGATATCACTCTTATATCCAAGAAGATAGTATCTCCATGCTACACTATGGATACCTCCACATCATGTGTTAGGTGGTCCAACTCACTTAGTCAACTTATGCATAAGCCACTACTTTTCTCGTATAGAGCACATCCAAAGTCTTGATGGCATATATAAGAACTCTTACATCAATCTTTATAACACCTTTGATAAACCACTTATAATCTTATTATTCCAAATCAATCTCTTAGTCACTCTTATGTCAAGATTACAATGCCTCCAATAAACCTATGATAGCTTCTTGTCATTCCCATGGAACTCTACGTCTTATTCACTTCCTTTTGGTGGGTTCCAAACTCAATGCATCCTTGACTTTCTCGTGTTCACCATAAGGATGACACCTCCTAGCCTCCTAGGTGAGAACTTCCATCAACCAAAACTTACTTGCCATGCTTTGTTTAACAATGAAGTCTTTTGAGTCTCCGTAGAATCAACAGTAGCTGTACCATATCCACTTCCTATGTCGTCAATGTCATCTCGCCTTTGGTATGCTAAAGATTGGACTCTCCCATTTGATGATAGATTGAATTAAGATCAAATCTTGATGAATATACAATATCCTTGTAGATGGAACCAACATGTTAAGAACTTCTTAGCAAGGATACTTGATAGTGACTTCTCAGCCATAGGAATGATCGACACTTCCAAGTGAAGTGCTAGAACGTATGAAACATTCATCTTGTGACTTCGTTAGCTTGGCTACCCCCTTTAAGAAGAGTAAACTAGGGGGCACAAATGGGTAGCTTGCTCTATCTTCCAAGTGAGTTATCTTATCATGAGATCTTCTAACTCATGTGCACTGACAAGTACAAGAAATCTAAAATTCCACACGAGATGAAATCCGCAGCTTAGTAAACAGTTGTAACTCATACTCCATCAATCTGATAGACTTCTGCCTACACCATGGAACCTGACAAAATCCTCTAGACTTCATGGGACCGCTAGATCGACCGCAGCAGAAGCTGCACTGCCGTCTTAACAAACTGAGACCATTTATATTTCCTTTTTTTCTTTTTTTTTTTCCTTTTTTTCTTTTTTTCT
>NW_018396828.1:994-4092 GCF_000003195.3 Sorghum bicolor | reverse complement strand
ACTCGCAACGCATGGAGGGCTCCCATAGTCCCAGCTATAATGGACGATACACGTACTGGATTACTGTATCGATCACTGCATCATTATTCTTTTTCTTGATCCCAGTGTTCGTGACTTCGCTGTTTGGTTTTGTTTGGTGAAGTTTACCGTGTGCCACATCGAATATTTAGACACGTGTATGAAGTACTAAATATAGACTATTTACGAAACTAAAAACACAACTAGAGAGAAATTTATGAGACGAATCTTTTAAGCCTAATTAGCTCATGACTGAACAATAATTTTTAAATAAGATAAAAATACTATAATATCCGTTAAACTTTAACACCCCCTAACCAAGCACCCTCAAAGAGTGCCTTTCACGGTGTCATCATCAGAGAAATAGTCATCACGAGGCATGTTGGATTATTTGAACTACTTGAAATAGTGTTATTTTTTATAATGTGTTATTTTTTATAATGGTCAGAAAAGCATTGGACTTTGGAAAAGAAACTTCAAAGATGAACTTTACATTGTGTGTACCAAAGCCAAAGCAACAAGCAGAAGCACCTTAACCAGTTTATGGAGAGATAGTTTTACTTAGTTATTTCCTTGTTTTTGCTTTGGGCCTAGTTGCCTTGTACTTGCTCTTTGTACACAACATTCTCTTGGGCATCTTGATCCTTTCAGAACGTATCCCATGTTCTAGTTTCTAATTTTTGTGAAGGAAACAAGGAACTGAAACATACAATGTATCAACTTTTTTTTTTGAAGGAAACGAGGAACTGAAACGTTTCGGATTCAAGCAGCTGAACACTATTTGGAGCTATTTCTAGTGAATCACATGAGAGACGGATCCGATTCTAACATCCAAACACAATGCAGTGCAAGCAGTTACTTACAATCTTACAGGCCTAATCTGTATGTATTCATCTCAATCTATATGTGTTGAAGTGGATTTGAATGAAATTCTACTCCAATCCACTTCAATACATGTGAATTGAAGTGGATACACATGCACCTAAATAAGACCTTAAAAGGAACCATATATCTCGTCCCATCTTGGATGATTCCTCCATGCAAACAAGCACAAAAGATAGCAACCGATCAATACTTCCTACGAGCATCAATCTGTTCTAACTTATGCAGTGCATTGACCAATGACCAACACCAACAGAGATGAAAGAACAGATGAGCTGAATATGCAGGCGCCCAACTACGGGTCACCGCTAGTGGTGAGCAGGAAAGTTGCTGGGGCATTTAAGCTGTATGTGACATGCCTATTATCATCGCTCATAGTGTTGTTTGGTCGTGCCTGTCTGAAAAAAGAAGGAATAGAGAGAAAAGACAATCATTGCACACAACATTGGCGAAATGGACCCAAATGTGCTGGATAAAAGACAATAATGACATCTTCAATATAATTACGATGAAGGTCAAAGATTGAAAATAGGGATGTGCATATGCATGTAGGAATGTGTTAGATTTAATGTGGACTTGTCCAATATTTTAATTAATTAGATCGAATAAAATCCTAAAATCTAGATTAAATATTGCGTGCATTATATGATTTAGTCCTATATGGGATTATAGTTGAATGTTAACTTGATTTATATGTGTGGATTGTGTTTGCCTACATTGATATTGAGAAGTTGAGAAAAGATGAAGGCGTGCCACACGCACGCAACTGTCATTGCCGAGCTGAGCCCGACTCGATGTGGTATTATAGTTGGTTTTGCCACTCAAGCCGGTTAATGACACGAGTTGGAAGTTTTAGGAGTTTCCGCTTATAAGGACAGCTGCTCATGATAACAGAAGTCGTGAGCATCTCTTCTCTATCTCTTGCAGCAGCAGCAGCAACAACAACAACAACAACAACAACAACAACAACAACAACAACAACAACAACAACACCACCACCACCACCACCAACAACAACAACAACAACAACAACACTACAAAAAAAAAAGAGAAAGAAGGGTCAGATACGGTGAAATGGACAACATATAGGGCACCGAAACATGTGATTTCGCGAATCGAGCCGTCATCAAGAGAGGAGGCGGCCATGGCAAGCATACCTGCTTAGGGTTTGGCCCGAGGCGAGCGACGGAGCGAGGCGAAAAGGGAATTGAAACGGCGGCGCCGGGTGTTTATATATGAGCGGGGAGCGGTGTCGAAGCAAAACCCTAGAACGAGCTCCCGATGGATGACGCGTGTTAATCTTGGAACCGTCGGATGTGCGGATTCGGACGTTTTGGGCCATTGGGCCTCTTCCAGATGTATGTGGGCCATATTTGTGGCTTTGCCACTGATCAGGGCTTCCAATAGTGACATAAGGAAAATGTGTTATAGTCGAATTTTCCTCATATAGAACTTTAAAATCAAACATTTTAACCTCTAAACTTTCAAGACTATTCAAATTACCTCCTGTGTTGAAGTGGATTTGAACGTGGTTTCATTCTATTTTTCTTAATAAAATCCAATAAACGTTTTTAAAAAAATATAGACTTGGCTCTACAAAAATGGGGGAGGGGGTATCCAAAAAATCTAGTAAATTCTAACATCATTATGATTGATATATAAAGAGGCTTTAAAAACTTTATATGACAAAAATATAAGATGTAATTAGCATGAATGCAACATATTTTAATGTTGAATGCATGTATGCTTTGCACTTGCGATGGTTTTGTCTTATGTTTCTTGTTGTGGAAAGTTTCAAAAATGCATTTATACATCGGTTACAATGATTTGGGAATTTTCCGTATTTTTAGATTTATATATTTCTGTTTTCCTAGAGCTAAAATCTATTTCTTGGAAGATGCTACATATATGAGTTCTAAATATTTTATTAGAATTTGTTGTATACTAATTTATACCTATAATTTTTATCGGAATTTTTAGAAACTTAAGGACATTTTTCCATGTTTAAATATAGGGTTTGTAAAAACACAACAACAAATGTGCGTGATCCTGATAGGTAAAATAGGAAAAGAAGCGTAAACAAAATACAATGACTGATGTAAGTTATTGTTTGATTTGATTAGCTGGATGCAGCAAATTCATTTTATATATAGAGAGGTGTGAGTTTCCCTATGGATTTCGATCATGTCCGGCTGCTT
>NW_018396828.1:0-894 GCF_000003195.3 Sorghum bicolor | reverse complement strand
CGGCGTTCCATCGCTGCCAGCGCACTTGTTGCCTCACGCCCGCTCCCGTCCCTGGCTCATCCCCCAGCCGGCGGAGCCTAGGCGAGGATGGGAACAGCGCGCTCGCTCAGGCAGGCGGGCCATCGACGCTTGCCCCGGCGGCGGCCCATCCTGCTGCGCTCGAGGAGGCCCAGGCGGTGCATCTTAAGGAGGACGCTGTCAGAAACGCGGAGGCGCGCAATGACGAGCAGATCCTCGAGAACAGCGTTGTAGTGCGCCGTGTCGATCTCGGCGGCGGCGGCGGCGGAGCCCCATGGCACGGCAACAGTAAGGAAGATCAAGGTGCTACAACGGCAACGACGTCCAGCTTTGTTGGTCGTGGCAGCAACAGCAAGACGGCAGCCCAATCACCTTGGTCACGGCGACAACTTTGTTTCTTCCCCAATCACCTACACTTAATTTGTTTGCCAATCTCTTGCTATAGAGTTCTTCCTAATCGTTAGAAGATGTTTCCGTTTCTTCCCCAATCATCTGCTGCTATATAATTTCATAGTGTGTGGCCAGAATATGCAAAGCTTTTGACTCCTGGATAAATAGATAGATAAACTGGTCAGAATATGGATTGCAATGACCTGCTGAATAAGTTCAATTGCTAATTTCCCTATAACTAAGTGCATTTTTGTTTGCTCAAACCGTGCTGCAAGAAAAAATATGGGACCTACATTCTATTATCAATAAGTACTCTCTGTTATGAACCTAACATCAGAAATCATGAATTGCTGCTGTCATTTGATAATTTTCAGTTTACCAAACCAAGTACTACATTGTTTTTCAGATTCTGAAAATAGAGAGCATGCATGTGTAACGGTTGTGTCAACTTACTTTGAATTATGTATCCACTATGTGTTTCTATTA
>NW_018396827.1:0-3993 GCF_000003195.3 Sorghum bicolor | reverse complement strand
TGTTACAGGCCCATTAGCACCGGTGCAAACCGCGGACCGGTGCTAAAGGGTCCGTCCCTATATAAGCCACAGGCGTCCTAGATCTGAGTAGTTGCCTTCGTCTTCGTCTGCGTCGAGCAGAGAGCTCCGCCGCCGCCTTGTCTAGCACCGCCCGTTCGTCTCCCCAGCGCCGCCGTTCGTCTCTAGCGCCGCCGTTGGATCTCCAGTGCCGCCGCTACCATCTCCCGCGCTGCCGCAACGGCCATCTCCACCAGCGCCGGTCGCCACCGGCCATCTCCTTCGATCGAACTCCATCCTATGTACTATTCATCGATCTATGAATGCCAACAGTTTCTATAAATAATGTTATATATATATATATCTTATATATATATGTATATATATATATATATATGCCAACAGTTTATATATATATATACTACAAAATGTTTTGAATTGTTTTGAATGTATATATATTTAAGTATATACACTAAAAAATAATGCATGCTAGTATATTATTATAGTATTACATAATAATATATAAAAAATAATGCATGCTAGTATATTATTACACTAAAAAAATATTGCTAGTATACATGTAGTGTTTTGAATTGTTTTGAATTATATTATGCTAGTATATTTTTAGTATATTATTATAGTATTACTTGTTTGGAGCACTACAGTACTTTCGTTTGTAGTAGTAGTATATAAGTCTCTGATATATATTTTATTTTCTGTTGTTTTGTATATATTAATGTTTGTACTATTATTCTTGTATTATTTTGTATTATTGTTTTTAGTATATTATTCTAGTGTATTACTTGGCTTAAAAGATTTTAGTATTATTTTTTGGAGCACTCCAGCACTTTTATTTGTAGTAATACTAGTAGTAGTATATAAGTCTCTAATATATATTTTATTTTCTATTATTTTGTATATATTAATGTTTGTACTAATATTCTTGTATTATTTTGTAGTATTATTTTTTTAGTATATTCTTCTAGGTGCAAGTGTATTACTTGGCTTAAAACATATACTATTATTGTTTATACTATTATTCTAGTATTATTTTTAGTATTATTTTTTATATATTATTCTAGTATATTACGTGGCTTAAAAGACTTTTTAGTATATTATTCTAGTATATTATGAATTGTAGTGTTTCGAATTGTTATGAAATATATTGTGCTAGTATATTATTCTAGTGTATTTCTTATCTTTTATATATATATATATATATATATATATATATATATATATATTTGTATGGTTGCAGACATAGAAATGGCCGACCGTCCTCACGATGATCCTGATTATATAGAAGATGTCATTCAAAACATAATCGACGTCGGTAGTCATTACTTTATTGATTACAACGAGATCATGTAAGACAATTCGACTGAGCAACAAGAGGGCTATGCCCCTGAGCAACAAGAGGGCAATGCGCCTGAGCAACAACTTATCGTGCAATAAGAAGGAAATACCGGCGAGGTATGTAAATGTAAACATATATAATGCATCTCTTACATTAGGTTTTAGACTTGCTTGGTTATTAATTTAGTATTTTTGTTTCTATATCTATGTGTAGCCTTCTGGATCGACCTCTACGGGGAGAAGCGTACCTCCACGAGGGCTAAAGAAGCCGTTGGAGGGTCACTATGTAATCTCCGAGTTTGAGATAGCTACAGCAGACCACTTGGTGAACATGCAAATAAATATGTTAGTCACTGTGGATACCTTGTGAGAGATCAAATATCGATCAGTGCTCGTGAATGGAGAGAGAAGCGAGGTGCTCCTGAAATCAGTTTTGTCTCAGATCGTGACAAGGAGTTAGTTTGGAAAGCCGTCACGGACGTTTTCACCTTCGACACCAACGATGAAGAGTTGAAGGTGCAAATTTATGACTAGACTATGAAGAAGATGGCGGTACTGTTCTAGAATTGGAAGAAGTCTTTGTACAATAAATTTATCAAGAAAAACGAGACTCCAAATTTCAACCTCAAGGAATATGTAAAGCTGAGGGCCTTCTGGGATGACTTCGTGCAGTACAAAACATCAGAAGAGGGCGAGGAACGAGCCATTAGAAACAAAGAGAATGCAAGTAAAAAGACATACCACCATCATATGGGATCAGGTGGTTATAAGAGTGTTGTTCCCAAGTGGGACCAAATGGAACAGGAGATGCTTGCTAGGGGGGTCACACCAGAGACAATAGCGAAGAATTGGAGCGAGCGCTCCAAGCATTGGTTCTACGGTCATGGGGGAAGCGTGGACCCAGACACCGGGGCGCTAGTTTGGGGCCATGAAATCTCTAGAGCAGCAGAGAGACTAGTCCGTGCATGAGAGGCGGTTCAGTATGGTGAGTTCCGGCCTAACAGGGAGAAGGATGAACTCACCTATGCGCTTGAAAATCCTGAGCACGGTGGGCGTACGAGAGGCTATGGGGCAGTTCCGTGGCTGCAATCTTTCCAAGCTGATCAAGATACCAACAGAAGCTGCCAGAGAAAGAAGGATGAGGAGGCAGAGCGGATCTGCTGGCTGGAAGCTTTTGTTCTACAGTTAGAAGAGCGCGAGAAAGCTCGTGAAGAATGGATGCAGGTGGAGATTCAAAGGCAAGTGCAAGCAACACTTAGTCAAATGACGAAAGGGCAAGTTACATCACAGCCTGAGGTCAACGTTAGCCCCCTAGGCCAGTTGAAAAGGAGCTGCGCATCCACGGAAGTACCAACCATTCAGGATGACACGAAGCTACACTTCCCCGTGGATGATGTCACAAAGGCTTTTACTACCTGTGAGCTGCATGTACCAGATGGGAATGCAACAAAAAAGGTGGCTATCGCTGTTGTCAACCATCGACCGAACGAGAACTCCAAGAATCCATAATCGACCAGTACCTAGTGGATATCTAGCGTCTCGGTTGATAGGGTTGAGAAAGGTTGTGGCAGTGTGCCTCTAGAAATAGAAGGGGGAGACGGAGAGAAGACCTTAGGTGAAGCTGAGAAGACGTTTATTTGTTGGCGCAAGCGCTTCATAATTATTCCTCACCATAGGTTTGTGCGTGATTTTACTTCTTATATTATTTATTATGTATTGAATTTTAAAAAAGTTTGCTCACAAAACTTGTAATTGTTTTCTTTGCAGGGACTCCTCCAACCTAAGTCCAGTTCTTTCCCCAGCGCATCATAGTGCTGCGGGCGGTGACAATGCTGGATCTCATCCAATACCTGCGGCGGCCACACCAACCCCACCACGGTCTCCACCTCCTCCACCGAGGTCTCCAACTCCTCCACCGCGTTCTCCAACACCAAAAAGTTCAGCCCCACCACCTCCACCGCCTGCACCGCCCTCTCAAAAGAGTACACAGAAGCGGTCCGCCCTCCCCTCGCCTCCAAAACGAGGTAATCTGAAGCGGTCCGCCCAAGAACGACCGAAGTCATCGGTCCCACCTCCAAAGAAGGCTGTCTCAGCAAAGAGAGCTAAGACACTAGAGAAATTACCTTATGAAAAGAGTGAAGAGGAGGTAATTGCTACATCCAAAGCTGCGGTGAAACAATTTTTTGATAAATTGAAGGAGGAAACGAAAAAAGCGGCTAAATCCAGAAAAGCCGTACTTTTTTTTAAAGCCATAGGAACTGAGGAAGAAGGTGGCGGACCAACAAAAGAAGCAGCGGGAAGCTCAGAAAAAGCCAGCACTTTCGGACTATGAGCGGTCTCTGGTCAAGTCTTCACAGCCTAGAAAGAGAGTAGGAAAGGGGGTCCCACAGCTCGGAGAAGTATCAAAACCGGTGCCCCCTTTGATGGTGCCAAATCAATACGGCTCAAATGAAGACTTGGTGCCAAAGAAATCCTTAGCGTTGTCTGAGCTAGATTCGCTTGAGCATTACTTTGGACAGAGCGGTTTAACTATTGAAGACCTTGTCGCCATTATTGGATGTCAAACATTTGAAAAAGCTGAGGTACTTGATCAATGGAGGGCCAGATATGAACTGGGCACGAGTCTATTCAACCCTCAGT
>NW_018396826.1:1897-4545 GCF_000003195.3 Sorghum bicolor | reverse complement strand
ATATATATAATGCATGCATGCCGGGAGTAATTACTCTCATCTTTCAATAAACAACATTATGTATGTATTCATACTTATTTATCGGTTTGAGAATGTCTACGAAGCTAACGCGCGCATAGGTGGAGGACCCTTTCAGGACCTAATCAATTAGACGCATAAAATCTTATATCAGACTGCACAGAAAGATTTTTATCACAATAATTCATAAAATCTTGTGGTTGTATGAATTAAAATTAATGTGTTATCGCATAAAAACCTATCTACGAGCTGGATGTTCCACGTGACAACACTTGACACAGGCTGACACACATATGCACCAATCTAATTTCTTCCATTTTTCACGATAATATATTCTTAAATAAAGCATCCGATTCAAAAACGATTTTTACCATTGAACTCCTCACATTTTTGTGCATGCTTCAAGACCCATTGTGAATATTTTCTTTAAAAAAATTAAAATTCATAAATTTAAAATTTGAATCATGGCATGTGATTACAGATTGGATGCATCGAATCAAATAGTCAAGATGCGTAAAAAAGATTTTTGCACCAACGTTGCATAAAAAATAGTAGTTGGATGAAGAAACATTAACTTTATTATCATGTTAAACCCTCTCCATGAGATGAAACTTTGTAACACCCTAAAAATTGTTTTACGGGAAATAGAGCTAAAATGATTTAATTATGAATTTTTGTGCTCATAAAACATAGGAAAATAATATTTTTTCATTTAATTAAAATTTACCATAGGTTTAGCAACTTGTTTGTGCATTCATTTTGGAGCATTCCTTTTCATTGTAATGTGTGAACTTGGTTAAAGTCAAAATATTATTTTAAATTGATTTAAAACTGCTTTGAAAAATTTTTGAAATAAAAAGGAACAAAAAGAAAACAAACAAAAAAGGGAAAACCTCCCTCTCTCTATTTTGGCCGAAGGCCTACCCCATCCTCCCCTTCTCCTTTTCTTCCCTCGGCCTGTTGGCCAGCACACCCCACGCGCGGCCCAGGCTCTGGCCCAACGGCGCGCCTCCCGTCTCCCCCTCGCCTCGGCCTAGTGCGTGGCCCAGGAACGCGCGAGCCCGAACGCGCGCTGGCCTTCCCACCTCCCATCTCTGGCAAACCGGCCGCGCGCCATTTAGTCGCTGCCAGGTGGGACCCCTAGGTCAGCGACTCCCTCCCCTTCTTTCTCGTTGTGACCAAGCCGGTCTCTGCTAACAGCGATCCCAATCCCGATCTTCCCGGATCCCTGCCAACTCTCGCATCAAGCTCCTATGAAATCCCATTCCCTCTTCACGCCCTCGTTTTTCCCATCATCGGGCCTTCGCCTGAGCCCTAGCCTCTGGTCTACCGCGTCTCGGATCTCGCCGAGGTGTTTTCAATTGCCGCCGCCGTGGAACTTTCTGTCCATGGCCGTGTCAACAAAATCGATACCGTGCCCAGCTTCGGATTGAGGTGACGAACATGCCTAGCCCTTCCTTTTACACTCTAGCACGATCTTTTGCTCCTAAGTCCTCGCCGAACCCTCTGCAGGAGCATCGAGCCGCCACACCGCGTGGTCTCACCTCTCCGAGCTGTCCCCGTCCTTTATCTTGGTCTTGGTGAGTTCGCGGCGTCCCTCTCTTGCTCCCCATGCTCTCGGATTTGAATTTGGTGCACTAGAACGCCGTCCCGACCAACTCCGACGAGGCTCCAAGCTCTCCGGCAATGGCGCCGCCGTCGGTGCCCTGTAGCCGGACGGTTGTCACCCCTCTCCATCATCCTTAGCAGATTTGGGCCGTAGGATCTTGAATCAACGGCCAAAATTAGAAGATACCCCTTCGGGGTCAATCTTGCTAAAGAGTCCCTCTCTTTCTCTCTTATCTAACCCGCGGTCCCTGGCGCCTTTAAAATACATTTAGAAGATAAACATTCTAAATATTTTAAAATACATTCAGAAGATAAATATTCTATCTATAAGAATTTTCTAGTTTTTTCTAGAATTTAATTCCTACTCCCCTTGACCTTAATCTTTTTTATTCGAAGTTCCAAAAAAAATCTTTTCATGAGCTCCAAATGCTTTGTTTGAGTTCCTCATCCTTTAATCCATTTCTAGGATTTTTTTCTAGGGATTTTCTAAGCTTCGGATTAATTTTGTGATATAAATGGTGATTCTAGATTCTCTAGAATTATTTTTATTTCATAAAATTAGTTAATTTCGAAATTAGAAAAAATATAATCAATCTCTTAGCTGTGAGGATGTTGACAAGAAAAAAGGAATATGAAATTGTGAGGAGGCACCATCGCAGGTGTTTGGGGACTGTCACCGCCGCCGGGAGAGGTGAGGCAAAATCCTCAACTATCACCCACGCCGCCCTTGGCCGGAGATTCGCGTGGATGCTCACCAGATCTTGCTCAGGAGGACCCACATGCCTCTGCTTACCAAGCCATGGAGGGGGTGTTGGGATGCCGCTGTGTGCCATGGCGAGGAGGTGCGCTGAGAGGCCAGAGCTACACACCCCTGCGGCCCGCACGAATGCATGCACGCGGTCCGCGTACCGTTGGCTTACGCCACCGCGCAGTCGAGCCTCGACTAGGGTCAGAGGGAGCCACTAGGGTGGATGGATCTTGTCGTTGGATGGTGGGGAGGTCCTCCATGGACTGTCGTCGGG
>NW_018396826.1:0-1370 GCF_000003195.3 Sorghum bicolor | reverse complement strand
GAAGACAGCTACCGTGGCCACCTCTATGGATCTCCCCGTGGATGATGGGGGCCTGCTGTGATGGTGGGGACCCGCCAGGGGTGGCAAGGGTTTCGCTGTGCTTGGGAAGGACACCGCCGCGGCATCGTAGGGTCGGTAGGGGTGCGCTCATGGGGAGGTGCAGCGCCGCCGCTTGTGTCCCGACCACCGCAACCATCTTGTTGTATGCCGGGTTGAGAATAGGTCCTAGAGGTTGTCGCCTCCACGTCGTCATATCCAGGGAGCGCAGATCCAGGGAAGGGGGCCAACGACGCTCGCTGTGGGTGGGGAGGGCCGCCGGTGGTCGGCGGTCGAGGCAAGTGGGGGTGGATGGCCGGTGGTGGGCTGGTGGCTGGACGAGGGCATCTCGTGATTAGGGTTTGGAGGTGCCCAATTTATATACTGTGATGGATGGGCCGGCAAGGTAGGTGAGCTGGGATGGGCCAAGGCGGGTTGCTGAGTGACTAGCTGGTTTGGTCGGATCAACTGGTGTTTCGGCTAGGGCTTCCTATAACTATTGGATGCCCTAGGCTCTTAATAGTGTATAGTGGTGCACAAATTAAACATCTTAGACATATTGCAACACTCATTGTGGAAAGCGATGAGAAGTCTAACTCCACTCATGCATCTTTTGGGAGACTCGAAAGGAGACAAATGTCGGAGCTTAACTTTATTTAGACATCAAGAATCCTCAACAACATCCCTAATGGGTATGATTAAAAAATGAGACTAGGAGAGAGAGAGAGAGAGGGGAATTATGCAATTATTCTCTCTGTGTGAAAATAACCGAAGGAACGAACAGATCGAAGACTATAATTTGTAATGGAAATAAAGTAAAACAACCTCTAATTTATATACATAATAATATTGATGTCTTAGCTTTTTGAGTAGTAATAATAGCTAGCTAAGTGAAAAGGCTTAAAAGAAAGGTTATCAAAGACGTGCAAAATACCTTTTCTTTTAAAAAAAATGTGATGGCGATGAATTTTGCAGTAAATTATTAATTACTCCTTCCATCCTAAATTATAAGTTATTTTAAGAATCTTATAAAATCGAAATATCTCAAGTTTGAGTGAATTTAGTAGGAGACACACTTTAACTTCCCCCTATAAAAGAAAAGGAGAACCGGCTACCTTAGGGGTATCTAGTTTCTGGATAGCCATAGTAGTAGGTGTGCAGTCGTCAGGCCGTATCGAGAGGGTGTAGAAGAGGTCGATGGATCATACTACTACCTACTAGTACTACGTAGCATGTCGGTCTTTGACAGTTTTAATTTTTATATATGCTACTGGCTTCGCTGGCAGCCATACATTGAATAATGTCCCGGGCCAGGCTAGTATGCGCAAGAAGCA
>NW_018396825.1:3388-4202 GCF_000003195.3 Sorghum bicolor | reverse complement strand
ATCACTGGTATAATCACCTGATATGGCTGCGGCACTTGTGCAAAAACCACGCACCTATCTGGCACAGAAACTAATACTATCTCCAAGTGGACTGAAGCGAGATTCCATATGATACACTTCATCTAGTAGTTCCATCGGGTGCATCTACAGTTCCATCGGGTTTGTCCAAATTGATTTCTAAGCATATGGTATGTTCCATGCAAACTGTGCACCTATCTTGCATCAAGATTAGAACTATCTCCAAACAGACAGAACCAAGATTCCACTTGAGCCTCTTCACCATGGAGTACCATCGCGTGCGTCCAAAAAAGTTTCTTAGCCTATGGTGCATTAGGCACAAATCATGTACCTATCTTGCACTGAAACTAACACTATATCTAAAGAAACCGAAGTGAGATTCTATATGACACATGTCATCTAGGAGTTCTATTGGGTGCTTCCAAATATATTTTGAAGCATATGGTACGTTCTATGCAATTCGTGCACCTATCTGGCATCAAGATTAGCACTATCTCCAAACAAAAGCAAACTAAGCTTCCACTTGAGCCCCTTTACCTAGGAGTATCTTCGGGTGCCTGCAAAATGGTTTCTTAGCCTATGATGCATTAGGCGCAAACTGTGTACCTATCTTGCACTAAAACTAACTCTGTCTCTAAACAGAACAAAGTGAGATTCCATATGACACATGTCATCTAAGGAGTTCTATTGGGGTGCGTCCAAATGGATTTCTTAGCATATGGTATGTTCCATGCAAACCGTGCACCTATCTTGCATCAAGATTAGCACAATCTCCAAACAGATCGAACCGACCTTC
>NW_018396825.1:0-3207 GCF_000003195.3 Sorghum bicolor | reverse complement strand
CGTGATCTAGAAGTTCTATCGACGTGCGTCCAAATTGATTTCTAAGGATATGGTCCGTTCCATGCCACACGTACACCTATCTTGCATCAAGATTAGCACTATCTCCAAACAGACCGAACCGAGCTTTCACTTGAGCCTCTTCACCTAGGAGTACCATCGAGAACTTCCACAACGATTTCTGAGCCTATGGTGCACTGGGCACAAACCATGCAACTATCTTGCACCGAAATTAATACTATCTCCAACTGGACCGAAGCGAGATTCCATATGATACACTTCATCTAGTAGTTCCATCGGGTGCATCTACAGTTCCATCGGGTTTGTCCAAATTGATTTCTGAGCATATGGTATGTTCCATGCAAACCGTGCACCTATCTTGCTTCAAGATTAGAACTATCTCCAAACAGACAGAACCAAGATTCCACTTGAGCCTCTTCACCTTGGAGTACCATCGTGTGCGTCCAAAATAGTTTCTTAGCCTATGGTGCATTAGGCACAAACCGTGTACCTATCTTGCACCGGAACTAACACTATCTCCAAAGAGACTGAAGTGAGATTCTATATGACACACGTCATCTAGGAGTTCTATTGGGTGCTTCCATATATATTTCGAAGCATATGATATGTTCCATGCAATTCGTGGGCCTATCTTGCATCAAGATTAGCACTATCTCCAAACAAAAGCAAACTAAGCTTCCACTAGAGCCCCTTTACCCAGGAGTATCATCGGGTCCATCCAAAATGGTTTCTTAGCCTGTGATGCATTAGGTGCAAACTGTGTACCTATCTTGCACAAAAACTAACTCTTTCTCCAAACAAACTGAAGCGAGATTCCATATGACACATGTCATCTAGGAGTTCTATTGGGGTGCGTCCAAATGGATTTCTTAGCATATGGTATGTTCCATGCAAACTGTGCACCTATCTTGCATCAAGATTAGCACTATCTCCAAACAGATCAAACCGACCTTCCACTTGAGCCACTTCTCCTAGGATTATCATCGGGTGCTCCATAATGGTTTCTGAGCCTATGGTGCATTATGCGCAAACCATGCACCAATCTTGCACCTAAACTAACACTGTCTCCAAACAGATTGAAGCGAGATTCCATATGACACACATGATCTAGGAGTTCTATCGGGTGCGTCCAAATTGATTTCTGAGAATATGGTACGTTCCATGCAAACCGTACACCTATCTTTCATCAAGATTAGCACTATCTCCAAACAGACCGAACCGAGCTTTCACTTGAGCCTCTTCGCCTAGGAGTACCATCAAGAACTTCCATAACGATTTCTAAGCCTATGGTGCACTGGGCACAAACCATGCAACTACCTTGCACCAAAACTAATACTATCTCCAACTGGACCGAAGTGAGATTCCATGTGATACACTTCATCTAGTAGTTCCATCGGGCGCATCTACAGTTCCATCGGGTTTGTCCAAATTGATTTTTTTGCATATGGTATGTTCCATGCAAACTGTGCACCTATCTTGCGTCAAGATTAGAACTATCTCCAAATAGACAAACCAAGATTCCACTTGAGCCTCTTCACCAGGAGTATCATCGCGTGCGTCCAAAATAGGTTCTTAGCTTATGGTGCATTAGGCACAAACCGTGTACCTATCTTGCACCGAAACTAACACTATATCCAAAGAGACCGAAGTGAGATTCTATATGACACACGTCATCTAGGAGTTCTATGCAATTTGTGCACCTATCTGAAGCTAACTCTTTCTCCAAACAAACTGAAGCGAGATTCCATATGACACATGTCATCTAGGAGTTCTATTGGTGTGCGTCCAAATGGATTTCTTAGCATATGGTATGTTCCATGCAAATCGTGCACCTATCTTGCATCAAGATTAGCACAATCTCCAAACAGATCGAACCGACCTTCCACTTGAGCCTCTTCACCTAGGAGTATTATCGGGTGCTTCCATAATGGTTTCCGAGCCTATGGTGCATTGTGCGCAAACCATGCACCAATCTTGCACCTAAACTAACACTGTCTCAAAACAGATTGTAATACCCGATTTTAAGGACAAAATCAGATATGCGCCATATGTGAGTTTTAAAAGTCAAATCCCACATATAGCTACAAATAAGGGGTAATATCAAAGGACAATGCATAAACATATAACGTACTTAGTATAAAATAGATAACCTTTAATAGCAAACAGCGGATAAATAACTCCAACTTCGGGTATTAACTTCACTCTACAGGATCCAACTGACTGGTTGATCACAAGCCTAAACTTCTCCTGAGATTTGGGGGAAATAGCAAGAGTGAGTCCATGTCGAACTCCACAAGTATAGCAACTAGATTGTATATATCCCACAATCTCATGATCAATGTGACATAAATAATGTAGAGCATTAAATAATTAATAATGGGTATATTTAACACACAAGAATCATCATCGTCGATGCAAGAATCCCCAAGGCCGCTCTTGACCGTGAGCACGGCTAGTATACTAGTTTTACACTCTCCAGAGGTTGTACATCTTTACCCATGAGTCATGATTTACCCTTTCGCCCAAGGTGATCAGCCTCTTAACCCACTACCAAGGAAGGTCGGCAGGGATCACTATGAAGCCTTTCAAAAGTTCGTCTAACATGTTAGGGACGCAAGGTTTCCTTTGCGCGCAGATATAGATACCCCCTTCCAAATGGCACATTGACGCGCAGCCTATACACATAAGGACAGGGGCTCGCACTATACCCAAAACGGTTCAGCCCCTCCGCCCTTTCGGGTAACCTCTAACAAGCTAGAAAAGGTCATCATACTGAGCTAAAGCCAGAGCCATTATAGCCCTCATGGTTGCACTGTTGTCCCGGTTATCACTTACAGATAAATCATCAAGTGGCTAAAAAGTCATTTTTATTATTTATTACTTAACATTAATCTAGTCACAGGATCATGGCCACAGAAATAAAATCCAAATGCTATACTTGCCTTAATCCAATTGCTCTTGCTGATCCCTTTAGTTCTGCTGGTCTTACTTGCCAAGGACCTGATCTTGATTACTGAAGCACTCTTGATCACCACAAATTACTCACCGTCTAATTACGATCATCGATCATCAACATACAAACAATCGAGGCCAAACATACACGAAGCAAACAAGCTCATGATCTGGCTTTTGGTTCTGAGAGCAAGCTGACATGCCGTCTGCCCGCAACGTTGATTTTAAACCTTTTTT
>NW_018396824.1:887-4124 GCF_000003195.3 Sorghum bicolor | reverse complement strand
GCGCGAAGAAAAGGGAGAGACGGCAGTGCAGCAGTTTATATGTCTATTTGGGGTTCTAATCGAGCCAAGAAAGTCTTTGCCGAGTGTCGAAGAAAAACACTCGTCAAAAAATTTCAAATTTAAGAAATTCAAATGTAGTTTTTGCATGACAAGATGATTTCAAAACAAAAAGTTATGGACTACAAAGTTTCATAACTTTTTTAGATCTACAAAGTTTATTTTGAGAGTTTTTCCATCCGAGGTTGTTTAAAACAAATCAAAATTTAAAATTTTCAATTAAAAACGCGGTTTTGTATGACAAGATGAACTCAAATAAAAAAGTTGCCAAATACAAAATTTCATAACTTGTCAAGATCTACAGAGTTTATTTGGGTTATTTTGTCATATGTTCATCCGACATTTACATTCTAATATTTTTCTAAAATCTTATATATCTCTCTTGTAGTTTCATAAACTATAAGAGAGATGTAAAATTTGTAAATAAATTAGTTTTGGCTTTGTCAGATAAAGAAATGATCAAAATAAATGTTGTAGATCTTGAGAAGTTATACAACTTTGTAGAGAAAAACTTTTTGATTTGAATTCGTTTAGGCCTTCAAAATTCGATTTGAAATTTTCTTTGCCGAGTGTTTTATTTTTGACACTCGGCAAAGAAGGTCTTTGCTGAGTGTCAAAGAAAATTACTAGGCAAAGAATTTTCGAATTTAAGAAATTCAAATGTAGTTTTTGCATGACAAGATGATTTCAAAACAAAAAGTTATCGACTACAAAGTTTCATAACTTTTTTAGATCTACAAAGTTTATTTAGAGAGTTTTTCTATCTGAGGTTGTTTAAAACAAATCAAAATTTAAAATTTTCAATTAAAAACGCGGTTTTGCATGACAAGATGAACTCAAATAAAAAAGTTGCCAAATACAAAATTTCATAACTTCTCAAGATCTACAGAGTTTATTTAGGTTATTTTGTCATATGTTCATCCGACATGGTGATTCTAATATTTTTCTCAAATCTTATATATCTCTCTTTTAGTTTCATAAAATATAAGATAGAGATGTAAAATTTGTAAATAAATTTGTTTTGGCTTTGTCAAATAAAGAAATGATCAAAGTAAATGTATTAGATCTTGAGAATTTATACAACATTGTAGTTGAAAACTTTTTGATTTGAATTCGTTAAGGCCTTCAAAATTGGATTTGAAATTTTCTTTGCCGAGTGTTTTATTTTTGACACTCGGCAAAGAAGGTCTTTGCCGAGTGTCGAAGAAAAACACTCGGCAAAGAATTTTCAAATTTAAAAAATTCAAATGTTGTGTTTGCATGACAAGATTATTTCAAAACAAAAAGTTATCAACTACAAAGTTTCATAACTTTTTTAGATCTACAAAGTTTATTTAGAGAGTTTTTCCATCTGAGGTTGTTTAAAACAAATCAAAATTTAAAATTTTCAATTAAAAACGCGGTTTTGCATGACAAGATGAACTCAAATAAAACAGTTACCAAATACAAAATTTCATAACTTCTCAAGATCTCCACAGTTTATTTAGGTTATTTTGTCATATGTTCATCCGACATGGTGATTCTAATATTTTTCTCAAATCTTATATATCTCTCTTTTAGTTTCATAGACTATAAGATAGAGATGTAAAATTGGTAAATAAATTTGTTTTGGCTTTGTCAAATAAAGAAATGATCAAAGTAAATGTTGTAGATCATGAAAATTTATATAACTTTGTAGTTAAAAACTTTATGATTAGAATTCGTTAAGGCCTTCAAAATTCGATTTGAAACTTTCTTTGCCGAGTGTTTTATTTTTGACACTCGGCAAAGAAGGTCTTTGCCGAGTGTCAAGAAAAACACTCGGGAAAGAATTTTCAAATTTAAGAAATTCAAATGTAGTGTTTGCATGACAAGATGATTTCAAAACAAAAAGTTATCAACTACAAAGTTTCATAACATTTTTAGATCTACAAAGTTTATTTATAGAGTTTTTCCATCTGAAGTTGTTTAAAACAAATCAATTTAAAATTTTCAATTAAAAACGCGGTTTTGCATGACAAGTTGAACTCAAATAAAAAAGTTGCCAAATACAAAATTTCATAACTTCTCAAGATCTACAGAGTTTATTTAGGTTATTTTGTCATATGTTCATCCGACATAGTGATTCTAATATTTTTCTAAAATCTTATATATCTCTCTTGTAGTTTCATAAACTATAAGAGAGAGATGTAAAATTTGTAAATAAATTTGTTTTGGCTCTGTCAGATAAAGAAATGATCAAAATAAATGTGGTAGATCTTGAGAAGTTATACAACTTTGTAGATAAAAACTTTTTAATTTGAATTCGTTTAGGCCTTCAAAATTCGATTTGAAATTTTCTTTGCCGTGTGTTTTATTTTTGACACTCGGCAAAGAAAGTCTTTGCCGAGTGTCGAAGAAAAACACTCGTCAAAAAATTTTCAAATTTAAGAAATTCAAATGTAGTTTTTGCATGACAAGATGACTTCAAAACAAAAAGTTATAGACTATAACGTTTCATAACTTTTTTAGATCTACAAAGTTTATTTTGAGAGTTTTTCCATCCGAGGTTGTTTAAAACAAATCAAAATTTAAAATTTTCAATTAAAAACGCGGTTTTGTATGACAAGATGAACTCAAATAAAAAAGTTGCCAAATACAAAATTTCATAACTTCTCATGATCTACAGAGTTTATTTAGGTTATTTTGTCATATGTTCATCCGACATGGTGATTCTAATATTTTTCTCAAATCTTATATATCTCTCTTGTAGTTTCATAAACTATAAGATAGAGATGTAAAATTTGTAAATAAATTTATTTTGGCTCTGTCAGATAAAGAAATGATCAAAATAAATGTTGTAGATCTTGAGAAGTTATACAACTTTGTAGATAAAAACTTTTTGATTTGAATTCGTTAAGGCCTTCAAAATTCGATTTGAAACTTTCTTTGCCGAGTGTTTTATTTTTGACACTCGGCAAAGAAAGTCTTTGCCGAGTGTCGAAGAAAAACACTCGTCAAAAAATTTTCAAATTTAAGAAATTCAAATGTAGTTTTTGCATGACAAGATGATTTCAAAATAAAAAGTTATCAACTACAAAATTTCATAACTTTTTGAGATCTACAAAGTTTATTTTGAGAGCTTTTCCATCCGAAGGTTGTTTAAAACAAATCAATATTAAATTTTCAATTAAAAACGCGGTTTTGCATGACAAGATGAAC
>NW_018396824.1:0-787 GCF_000003195.3 Sorghum bicolor | reverse complement strand
TCTCAAGATCTACAGAGTTTATTTAGGTTATTTTGTCATATGTTCATCCGACATGGTGATTCTAATATTTTTCTCGAATCTTATATATCTCTCTTGTAGTTTCATAAACTATAAGATAGAGATGTAGAATTTGTAAATAAATTTGTTTTGGCTTTGTCAAATAAAGAAATGATCAAAGTAAATGTTGTAGATCTTGAGAATTTATACAACTTTGTAGTTAAAAACTTTTTGATTTGAATTCGTTAAGGCCTTCAAAATTCGATTTGAAATTTTCTTTGCCGAGTGTTTTATTTTTGACACTCGGCAAAGAAGGTCTTTGCCGAGTTTCAAAGAGAAACACTCGGCAAAGAATTTTTAAATTTAAGAAATTCAAATGTAGTTTTTGCATGACAAGATGATTTCAAAACAAAAGGTTATCGACTACAAAGTTTCATAACTTTTTTAGATCTACAAAGTTTATTTAGAGAGTTTTTCCATCTGAGGTTGTTTAAAACAAATCAAAATTTAAAATTTTCAATTAAAAACGCGGTTTTGCATGACAAGATGAACTCAAATAAAAAAGTTGCAAAATACAAAATTTCATAACTTCTCAAGATCTACAGAGTTTATTTAGGTTATTTTGTCATATGTTCATCCGACATGGTGATTCTAATATTTTTCTCAAATCTTATATATCTCTCTTGTAGTTTCATAAACTATAAGATAGAGATGTAAAATTTGTAAATAAATTTGTTTTGGCTTTGTCAAATAAAGAAATGATCCATCAATTAAAAGCTCAACCCTGTTA
>NW_018396823.1:0-4028 GCF_000003195.3 Sorghum bicolor | reverse complement strand
ACTAATTTTTGGAGAAATTTTTCATATTGTTTTGCTAGTGTTGGTGTACTGTTCTAATTGTATCCTTGTTTGCTTCGTGTATGTTGTCTCCGATTGTCTGTGTGTTGATGATCGATGATCGAGTTTAGTCGGAAAGCAGTTTTTGGTGATCAAGGTCAGAGCCCTGGACAAGTAAGACCACCAGAATCAAAAGGATAAGCAAGAGCAATTGGATAAAGGCAAGTATAGCATTTGGATTTTATTTCTGTGACCATGATCCTGTGACTAGATTAATGTTAAGTAATAAACGATAAAAATGACTTTTTAGCAACTTGATGATTTGTCTGTACGTGATCACCCGGGACAACAGTGCAACCATGAGGGCTATAATGGCTCTGGCTTTAGCTCAGTATGAAGACCTTTTCTAGCTTGTTAGAGGTTACCCGAAAGGCGGAGGGGTTGAACCGTTTTGGGTATAGTGTGGCCTCTGTCTGTATGTGTATAGGCTGCGAGTCATTGTGCCATCGGAAGGGGGGCTCTATATCTGCGCGCAAAGGAAACCTTGCGGCCCTAACATGTTAGACGAACTTTTGAAAGGCTTCATAGTGATCCCTGCCGACCTTCCTTGGAAGTGGGTTAAGAGGCTGATCACCTCGGGCGAAAGGGTAAATCATGACTCATGGGTAAAGATGTGCAACCTCTGCAGAGGGTTAAAAACTAGTATACTAGCCGAGCTCACGGTCAGGAGCGGCCTTGGGGACATCTACATTAAGGGTGATGATTCTTGTGTGTTATATATGTTCATTATTTATTATTTAATGCTCTACATTATTTATGTCACATTGATCATGAGATTGTGGGATATATACAATCTAGTTGCTATACTTGTGGAGTTCGACATGGACTCACTCTTGCTATTTCCCCCAAACCTCAGGAGAAGTTTAGGCTTGTGATCAACCAGTCAGTTGGATCCTGTAGAGTGGAGTTAATACCCGAAGTGTGGAGTTGTCTATCCGCTGTTTGCTATCAAAGGTTATCTCCTTTATACTAAGTACGTTATATATTTATGCATTGTCTTTTGATATTACCCCTTATTTGTAGCTATATGTGAGATTTGGCTTCAAACACTCACATATGGTGTATATCTGGTTTTGTCCTTAAAATCGGGTATTACAAAGGATTTTCGAGGCCTACATATAGCAAATAAGTTTTCACCTGAACTTTGAACAATTTCACAGAAAATAATTTGAACTCGTGGTAAGAAGATACCTCTTCGTTACACATTATGTCGCTTTGACCTTTTTTTGATACTTATATAGATTTTGTCATATACCTATGTATACGTTATGTCTCGATATCAAGTAATTCGCTCAAAAAAGGTAATTTATGTTCATATATATTAGGTAAGGTTGGAGTTCTTTCTTTGTCAAATAAACTCGTCCCTACGAGTTTTGTAATATCCTCGTATAGATACATAATGGTATATAGATAAAAACATCAGGAAAACAGTTGATTTTATTTCCTTCGATCCATCAGTGGTTGGAGCTATAGCGCATGCTGCTTAATATATATGGAATATAGTTTTTTCCCTAGCTTGAAAAATATACATATTATATTTATGTTCTTCATTCACGGCTTCAACACAGCCACGCCACCAGGACGCTGCGCCTAGCTGTACAAGACATCTCCATTTATATAGCAACATTTGTACTTTGGCACCTTCATGATTTCGCTTAACTATATAATGGTCCCAGAAATCATAATAGTCTCCTACTGATAGTACCAATAATTAAGTTCAACAGAATTACTACGCCGCTAAATAAATTGCACGACCTAGCTAGTAAGCTAGCTACTACTATACCTACTGTGTAGCCATACTACTACTTATATACATGTATAGTATATTGTATATACTATATAGTCTATACACATACTGATAACACATAACATGCCCTGTCTACGTACTGCTACACGTATGTACATGAACTGCAATTACGCGCCATTATTTGTGGATCATGCTCGCTTGAATTTGTGACAAAGCTAAGAACGCAGCCGGCATGCATGTGAGAGGCATCACCCATCCTTTACAAATTAAAGTTGTCTTCCCTCCCTTTGCTTGGGACCATCTCTATCTCCATGCATGCATATGCATATGTTTGCTGCTGCTGCTTCCATTTCCATGCATCCCCACACTAAACACAGCTAGTGCTAAGTGCTACTATCTCTAACCATCATGCATCCATGGTTAGATACATAGGGGGTGGTGGCCTTAACCTAACAAGGCTTAGCTGCTAGCAGCTCGGCTCTACACACTTCATTCATGCAGTGAAATTCTTGCACCTATGCAAGCACAGACAAGCTGACTAGGAGGCAAGGGCCCAGCTGGCACCCACCGGCCCCACTGCCCGCCCCAGCAGTGTACTATGAAGACTACAATTCTCAACCCGGGAATAAATGAGATTTTGCAACTAGGTCCCTAGACACATGTAGCTGTGGTTGTACACATATATACTCAGTCGCCCATAAATAATTATCGTTGTTGGTGTACGTACTATAAGTTTAACTCGATTTGTAGAAAATAGTGTAACATTTGTATCTCCAAATAAATTTATTAAAAAAACTAGATTCAAAGATTTTTCCAATGATACTAATTATGTATTATATTTAGATAAAGTTGTTTCTCGGAAAATAAAAATGATAGATATTTAGGTACAAAGAGAGTGTAGATGAGGGCAGGGTGTTAGGTGTGGATAGCATTGGCCCAATAAATTTCTGTTGTTAGGTCTGATTCCTTCCTGTTTGCTGCACAGCAGGATTTTGAAGACGTGGCAAAGGGGAGGGGGGAGAGAGCTAGCTTAACATGCTGCACCACCAGCTACCTCTTGCTTGCTTGCTTGCATTGCTCATGAAAGAGAAGGTCAAATTTTGTTGTTGGCCAGCTGAGAGTGAGAGGGTCAAGTGGTCCACAAAATCTAACAAGGCCTAACTCGTCATCATGATGCATGTCACTTTCCTCCTCTCCCATGTATCATGTATGAGATGGAGATGGATATTTGTGATTGGGGGGCTTGTATGTGTTGTGCTGTTGCACCAATGCTTATGACCAATACACATCAACAACTTTTGTTTTTTTATTAAATATTCTTATAGCCCACCTCATCTTTGGAAAAGGGTAAAACTGGATTCGTATGGTTGGTGCAATTAGTTAGGCATATATGCTACTCTTTAGTCTACAATTATTTATTATTTGAGGTAATAATCCATACATATATCCATCCATAATATTGAAGAGAAAAAATTTCTCTCCTCTAGAGATTTTCATCCTTTACTCTTTGTCTGGGCTTCATCTGTCTTTTTTCTTCATTGAGCATAAGCGATGTGTCTGGTTTAATAAGAGTAATATATTACGTGATGAATATAATATATCTGTTGGCTAATTTGTTGTGAGAGAAAAATACTACTGAATGGCTGACAGATTCGGCTGTATAATCCGACCTCACGCCTCATACTTATAGGAGTTATTAGTGCATAATCATGTACAGAGTTCAATTTCAAAACGTATTGACAGTGCAAGCTGTACGTCTACTAGTAATACTATAATGCAACCCTATAGTTTGCTTGATGGGCTAGATCAACCGAACTATATAGGGCGTTGAATTTGCAACTTCTATATAGTACATTCATAAGAGACACATTGAATATCCTGCCGCCGGTTGAACATGTTTTAGTGCCCTAATGAGTAGCAGCTAACTAGGGATCGGAGATACTATATATAACATGTATTGATCACGAGAAAACGACCTTAACTTGTGAACCTTGGGCGAATTGAAAGCCGGACACAAGGCCACGGTATTCTCATTGCATTTAGTGCTTGCTACTGTTGCTCTACTACCTACACTAACACAGAAAGAAAAGGAAGAATAGTGTTCTTGGGAGGTCTAAATCAAGATGATGCATACATGTACAGTGTAGAACCTAAGTGGACTCTCCATTTGCACAAATTTAGTGTTGCTTTTTTTGTAAGTTAGTTATCCTGTATTTGTCTAATA
>NW_018396822.1:0-4042 GCF_000003195.3 Sorghum bicolor | reverse complement strand
CAGATGCTTTTCGACTTACTCTTTGTTGGAGGAGTTACGGAGGAGGATCCCGAGCCTACCGCCAAGGCATATTATGACATGCTGGACTCAGCTCAGAAACCCCTCCACGACCATACATCAGTCTCACAGCTCGATGCCATTGGTCGTGTGATGGACTTCAAGTCCAGGTGTAGCATGAGTCGACAACACTTCGACGACTTGCTGACAATTATTGGCACATTGCTTCCGGTGGGTCACGTTCTACCGAAGAGCATGTACGACTCACAGAAACTTCTTCGTGCACTAAAGATGCCATATGAGAAGATACATGCTTGTCCGAAAGGCTGCATCCTATTTAGAAAACAATATGAGAATGCAAAGTATTGTCCAGAGTGTGGCTCCTCTAGGTTCCTAGAGGTAGAGTCCGATGATGGTAGCACTCGGCAGCTGGACATCCCCGCTAAGATCCTACGGTACCTTCCCTTCTTACCGAGGCTTCAACGGCTATACATGACCGAGGAGACCGCAAAGCAGATGACGTGGCACAAAAATGGCCGTCGATATAATCCTGACAAGATGGTACATCCATCCGATGGTGAAGCATGGACCCATTTCGATGGTATTCATAGGGAGAAAGCTGCAGAGGCTCGTAATGTACGTGTTGCGCTTGCAACAGATGGCTTCAATCCCTACGGACTATTGGCTGCCCCGTACACTTGTTGGCCCGTGTTTGTTGTCCCACTCAATCTCCCCCCCGGCGTCATCTTGCAACGACGCATGATCTTCTTGTCGTTGGTAATTCCTGAACACCCGGGGAAACGTATGGGTGTGTGGATGGAGCCGTTGATTGATGATTTGATCAAAGCTTGGGAGGAAGGGGTACTGACGTATGACCGAGCTACGAAGACAAACTTCACAATGCATGTTTGGTACCAGTACTCCATGCATGACTTCCTAGCATATGGGATATTCTGTGGTTGGTGTGTTCATGGGAAGTTGGGATGTCCAATATGCAAGGACCATGTGAGGTTCTTCTGGTTGAAGAATGGTGGCAAGTTTTCATCGTTCGACAAACATCGTCAATTCCTCCCTCTTGAGCATTCGTTCAGAAAAGACACCAAGAACTTTACCGAAAGGTGTCGAAGTCACAGACCCTCCACCGTGCATGTCAACTTGCGCCGAGGTTCATGCTCAGATAGATGCTCTTGTTTTCAATAAAAAGGATGGCAAATTCGAGGGATATGGTGAGCAACATATGTGGACTCATAGGTCGGGTTTGACGAGGCTCCTGTATTATGATGACCTTCTTGTGCCACATCACATTGATGTAATGCACACTGAAAAGAATGTCGCCGAGGCACTTTGGGCAACAATGATGGACATTTCTGATAAGTCAAAGGACAATGTTAAGGCTAGAGTGGATCTAGCAATGTTGTGTGATAGGCCAAGTCAGGAGATGCGGCCTCCTGCTGGCCGCAAGAATTGGAGTAGGCCTAAGGCCGATTTTGTCTTGGCTAGGAAGCATAGGAGGGAAGTACTTGAATGGATAAAGACATTAATGTTCCCTGATGGATATGCAGCGAATCTGAGGAGGGGAGTGAACTTAAATACTCTACGAGTCTTAGGGATGAAGAGTCATGATTACCACATATGGATTGAGCGGCTTCTTCCGGTGATGGTTCGAGGCTATGTCCCTGACCACATTTGGGTCGTGCTGGCAGAGTTAAGCTACTTCTTCCGCCAGCTTTGTGCCAAGGAGGTATCTCGGTCCGTGTTGCTAGCCTTAGAAGCAGCGGCACCTGTGTTGGTATGTAAGTTGGAGAAGATCTTTCCACCTGGCTTCTTCCTTCCAATGCAGCATTTGATTATGCATCTCCCGTATGAGGCAAGGATGGGGGGGCCTGTCCAAGGCCGTTGGTGCTACCCAATCGAGAGATGCTTCAAGTTCCTTCGGAGAAAATGCAGGAATAAAGCCAAGATTGAGGCTTCGATGTCAGAGGCTTACATCACTGAGGAGGCGTCGAACTTCACAACATCATACTATAATGAGAACCTTCCTAGCATGCATAATCCACTCCCTCGTTACAATGCCAACGAAAATGAATGCAACCTTAGCTTGTTCCGAGGCCAACTCGGAAGTCTAAGTGAAGGCACCCCCAAGAGGTTAACGAGTCAAGAGTGGCACACTATAATGCTATATGTGTTGACCAATCTTGATGAGGTGCATCCATACATGCAGTAAGTTCTATACCACTTTGTTTCTCATTGGTGCCGTATATGCACTATTTGCATCCAACCCCTTTGTCCCCCAACGATGCAGGCAATTTCAAAATGAATTCTGGCGTCGATCAAGGGAACCAACCCCACAAGAGTTTGATACACTTCTTAAACACGGTGCACGCACTGGAAGTCTCGATTTCATTTCTTGGTTCCAAGAAAAGGTACTTTCCCTCGTGTACTTAGTATCACATTGCAAGTATACGGTATGAGCGGGTAATATAATGTACTATTCTTCTTCACCTTACAGAGCCAAACCGATGCGCTTATGAGCGCCGAGTTAAGACAGGTTGCCCATGGTTGTGCACATAGGGTCATGTCATATGCCGGTTATGACGTGAATGGATATCGTTTCCACACAACAAGGCACGAGCAAAGTCGTCCTAACCGGAAAACGACAAATACTGGAGTTTTCACGCCCGGCCAAAACGGGATGGACTATTATGGAAGAATTGAAGACATATACGAACTCAAGTTTCATGGTCGCAAAGATATTAAATCCGTCATATTCAAATGCCATTGGTTTGACCCTGAAGTAACAAGACGGGCGCCTAATCTTGGGCTAGTCGAAATTCGACAGGATTCCGTCTTACCAGGAGATGATGTATACATTGCGGCCCAACAGGCCACACAAGTTTATTATACGTCGTACCCGTGCAAAACCGATGCACGTCTGAAGGGTTGGGATGTTGTGCACAAGGTATCGCCACACGGTGGAGTACCGGTACCAAACAAGGAAGATTACAACCTTGACACGGACACATATGAAGGGGAGTTCTATCAAGAAGAGGGTCTAGAAGGGACTTTTGTGATAGACTTAACTGAAGCTATGGATGTGGGCATTGTTGTTGAAGACGACGATGACGTTGAGGTTGAAGATGTGAGGGACTTACAATTACTTGAGCAGTTACGCTTAGACAATGACAATGACAATAACGATGCTCCTCCAGTTAGTGATGAGTACCTAGACATGGCTGGTACAGATGATGAGATGGAGGATGCACCGGATGCCGGTTATGAAGATGATGATTATTTCTAATACATGTAATATTATGTTATCCTTAATTTGCATCTCTATCTATGTATATGTTGTTTATTTGTGGTTACTAATTTACTCTTCTTACATGTAGGTCATTGAACAAAGATGGTGGGCGGCATGAGGAACGTGAGGTCGCGGTACGCCCGACCGAGGGAGGAGCCTCAGGAGCAGCCTGAGGGGTCGGGGAGCAGGTCGAGGAGCCAGTCGAGGCGGACCTCGAGCAGGAGGACTAGGAGCGTTAGCAGTCTTCAGGGGGAGACACCTGCGGTGCAGCAGCAGGAGACGCCCACCTGGGAGCAGGAGGAGCAGGAGGAGACGGCCACCAGGGCGCACGAGGAGCAGGAGGAGACGGCCACCAGGGCGCACGAGGAGCAGGAGGAGGAGGAGGACGAGGACGATGGGGCCTCGCCAGATATTTGGCAACGAGGTCCCAATCAGCTTCCCAATCGACCGATATTCATTGACCATCGCCCATTGATTCGGCCACGAGGGCAAAAGTATGTTTCAAAGCACTACTTTGACATTCCTTATGTTCAAATTCACAATATGAACTACTAATTTTGGTTAACCACTTGTGCAGGTCCTTTAAGGTACTAGTAGCAGGAGTTGCTCACCAACGACACCCCATAGCAGGTACAGGCTAGTTCCGAGGAAACCCCGGGGTGCCCTTCTTTTTTCTTCTCTTCTTTTTTTCTTTTTTCTTTTTCTTTTTTTTTTTTCCTTTTTTTTTTTTTTTCTTTTTTTCTC
>NW_018396821.1:0-4045 GCF_000003195.3 Sorghum bicolor | reverse complement strand
CTAACTTGTTAGACGAACCTTTGAAAGGCTTCATAGTGAACCCTGCCGGTCTTCCTAGGTAGTAGGCTAAGAGGTCGACGGGCCTCGAGCGAAAGGGTAAATCATGACTCATAGTGAAAGTGTACAACCTCTGTAGAGTGTAAAACTGATATATCAGCCGTGCTCCGTTCCGAGCGGCCTTGAACCAATACAGAATAAATGATCACTAATGGCAAATCATTAAATGTTAGTATTGTTAATATGTTGTTTATGCTATTCTTTATTCATTTTACCTGATCATGAGTTTACTATGGGACTTGACAACTTGATGCTACTCATATGCTAAAATTGTGACAACTAAAAGCTACATGCAGTTAAACCAGTGTCTAGCCTTTGAGCCTCATGAATCCTATGTTATTCTTGCTGAGTACGAGATGTACTTACGCTTTCCTTTACATTTTATTTGGATAAAAATCCCGGATGGGTACCAGATTGCTAGTTTGGAAAATAGTTTAGGCTTGTGCTCAACCAGTCAATTGTCCCTGTAGATTTGGAGCTTTCGCCTGAAGAACGAAGTGTTTTTCCGCTGTTTGCTATCTAAGGTTATATCTTTTATACTAAGTTCGTTATATATAAGAATTGTCTATTGATATTACCCCTATTTGTGGCTATATGTGAGATTTGACTTACTGGGCTCACATATGATGTGTATCTGGTTTTGTTCTTAAAATCGGGTGCTACAAAGTGGTATCAGAGCAATGCTGACTGTAGGACGCAAGCCTAGATAGTAATGGTCGTTTTAGTCATCCTTGCTTCACTACATTCATGCTTACTATCTCACCCTTGCTATTTGCTAAAATTCTTATGCTTCTACCATCTAATTCTGTTGTAAAATTATTGCTTCTATTCTAAATTCCTCTCGTTCTAATTCTGTAGATGGTTCGTAACGAGAAGATTGCTCGCAGCAACTCAGGAAGACCATGCTTAACTCGAGGTATCTATGGCTTAACGGAACCAGAGTATGAAGAAGCCCGCCCTGTCCCATCAAGACACATTTGTTGGCGAAAGGAGTACTTTACCACATCCTTTAGTGGGGAAGATTTCTTTCACCCTCGGCTTGTGCGTATACTACAAGACCACTATCCTGAACAGCAAGCCAAGGTGGAATATAAGTGCACTAAGTGGACTCATCCTAAGTATGAGAGCCACTGGAGCACAGAAGCACACATCACAAGGTGGAATGAGTTTACTGGTTCACGCGTGGTGGAATCCATTCATTCATCTCTCAGTGACCGTTTCAGTAAGCATGCTAGCATATCTGATGCTGCCCATCAAGCTCTTCTGGCATATCATGGAAAGCACTACGAAGGGAGGAAGAATGACAAACAGAAGTATCTTCCTCGTCGTCCACCAGGCACTTTGCAATGTGTGATGGCTGATCCCTACTTGGAGCAGAATGAACAACTAAAGGAGATGGCTGTGACCATCCAAGTCATGCATCAAAAGCTAGAAGACAATCAACTGGAATTGGCAGAAGTAAGGCAACACTACGAGGAAGCCCTCGATGAGATTGATGAGTGGAGAAGTCATGCTGGATTACCTAAGATAAATGAGGTGGAGGACATACCTCACTTAACTCCACGCAAGAGATGCTACCCTGGATGCCGCTGCAGTCACACCGTGTTTAAGAAGTAGGAAGTCCCCCTTTGTAATAAACGTTAGTAGGAAAAAGTTGAGTCTAGTCAAATATGTGTGCTCTGTGAACCTTTAATGTTTGATTGGTTTGTCTTAATGCTTATGTTTGAGTTGGATTTTTGTAATGAGTGCAATGATCTTGTGGGTTTCTCTACAATTTCATTTAGTTTACAGACCTAAGGTATAAGGACTAGTGAATAAATAGTTGGGTTTTAGTTTCTCTTGTTTCTATGTCCTGTCTTTTGGGAGCAACTTATCTTCATCAGTTCAAATCTCTATTCTCAGAGGACCATAAAATCATGTGAAAATTCTGAGTGATATTAGACTTCAAGATCCTTCTCTGACCATAAGAATCACCCCATAGCTGTTGTGGTTTGGGAATTACAAAAATCACAAGATGGTATAGTTGCGCTGTCAGGAATCTGGACCAGTTTAGTTGCCTACTGATTTAGACAAATGTAACTCCGGAATTTGGAAAAGGGTTCTATAATAAAGTTGTAGATCATTTGATAAGCTTTCCAATGATGCAAACTGCAACTTTATCGGATTAATAGAACTTGAGTTATGACACCTACAAGTTGCTGTTGCTGCACAGTTCAAAATCTGGACAGTTCTAGTTAGCTCCTACTTTTCAGCCAACTTAGCATCAGAATCTGGAAAAGTGGGATATACAGAAGTTGTGGAGGACTTCATAAGCTTTTCAATCATGTAAGACTCGTCCCCATGATCTAAGTAGCTCGAGATATGACTTCTGCAAATTGTTGAATCGATGTTGAGACATTGTCGAGATGGATATCATGTTGGGCTGTTTTACCTAGGTTTAAAGACAGAAACTAAGGAAGCCTTCTATACGAAAGTTGTAGGGAATTTGATAAGGTTTCTAACGGTATAAGCTAAGATCTTATTGGATTGACAGAAAAGGAGGTATGCCTATTTTGCTGTGCTGGTGTCTTCGTATCGTGAGGAATTTCAGATTTCTTGTACATATCAGTGCACATGAGTTTCTCTTCGGTATTAGAAAATCTGATGATGAGGAAACCCACTTGAAAGATGGACTAAACTACCCATTTAAGCCCTAGTTTACCTTTTCTAAGGGGGGTAGTCTTATCAAAGGAGTTACAGGGAGAAGTAATGGTTAACATTGGATCATCGATAAGGACCTCAAGTGTTTGGAAAATTTGGTTTTTGATACAAGAAATTGTTCCATTGAAGTGTGATAATATGGATGGAGATAAAAGTCATTGCTGGTACTCATAGCTTGGAAGTGGTGCTTACGAGAATTAGGTGACACCAAAGGCTACAAAGTTATACATGGAATATGAGAGCTAGTCCATACTGTCCCCCGACCTATCTCATCTTAAGGGGGGTAGTACCTTGATACGATAGATTAATGCCCTTTCAATTTATCATGAAGAGAGAAGTTGTCACTGAAGGTATCCCATGGTTATAATCATCTATCCTGGCTCAAGTTAGTGAAATTGGTCACTTGACAACTTAGGAAGTGGATAAGCTACATCTACTGTTGCTTCTACGGAGACTCAAAAGACTTCATTACTAAATGGAGCATGACCAGTATGTTCTAGTTAATGGAAGTTCTCATCTAGGAGATGTCATCTTTAATGATGGACTTAAGAACGTTAAAGATGCAAGAGTTGGAAACCACCAAAGGAAGGTGAATGAGACTTAGAGTTTTATAGATATGCCAAGAGGTTATCATAGGTTTGCTGGGGCCAATGTGATCTTGACATAAGAGTGAATAAGAGGTTGACTTGGAACGAAAAGATTCTATCAGTGGTTCACTGAAGGTGTTGTAAGGATTGGCAAATAGAGTTCTTCTATTCCATCAAGACCATAGATGTGCTCCATACAAGAAAAGTAGTGGCTTGTGCATAAGTCAACTAAGTGGGTTGGATTAACTGTCGTGTGATGTGGAGGTATCCATAGTGGAGCGTGGAGATACTTCCTTCTTGGGTCTATGGAGTGATATTTGTGTAGAACGTAAGAATCTAAAGGGCATCTTTAGGAAGTTGGATTTGAGGTGGTCACATTGTCGATGGATTTGAGTGAATCAAAAGTTATGACTGGAAAAAAATGTTATCACTTGAAGGAGAAAAAGCCTTTGTGTCAAAGCATAAAGAGTGTGCTAGAGGAGTTCAAATGACACCAAGGTTTGAGGAGTTGAGTGTTGAGCTAGAGTGATGTCGCTAGCACTGTCAGATGAGCTCTATTAATTACTCACTCGAGAACCACACGAATTGCAAAGATTACTTAGAAGATATGTTGTGAGCTTGTGCTTGTGCATTATAGTATGGTACAAGTTGGGATAAGAGTTTACCGAATGCGGAGTTTTCTTAGGACAATAGATTATTAT
>NW_018396820.1:0-4056 GCF_000003195.3 Sorghum bicolor | reverse complement strand
CTTATGTTTGATTTGAATCTTTGTAATGAGTGCAATGATCTTGTGGGTTTTCTCCACAATTTCATTTAGTTTAAAGACCTAAGGCATAAGGAGTAATGAAATAAGTAGTTGGGTTTCGTTATATCATGTTTCTGTTCTTTGCTGATTTCTGGAGCAGTCTGCAATGGTTCTGGTGTATCTCAACTTTTGATTGTGAAAAGTCTATCAACTTTTTCTAAGAACAACTAGACTTCAAGATCTTTCTCTGACCGCAAGAATCACCCTCATAGCTGTTATGGTTCGGAAGTTACAAAAATCACAAGATGATACAACTGTGCTGTCAAGAACCTGGATCAGTTTTGGTTGCTTACTATTTGAGACAAATATAGCTATAGAATTTGGAAAAGTGTTCTATAGAAAAGTTGTAGACAATGTTCTAAGCTTTCCAACAGTATAAGCTGGAACTCATTTGGATAAGTAGAACCTGAGATATGACATTTACACTTGGATGTTTCTGTTCTGTTTGAAAATCTAGACAGATCTGGCATTTCCTATTTTTGGTCAAGTTAAAGACAGAATCTGGGAAAACGTGGTATATGAAAGTGGTAGTGGATTTCCTAAGCTTTTCAAAAATGTATGGATCATCTCCAGATGAGTTAAGTATCTCGAGATATAACTTCTGGAAGTTACTGCACCTTTGCTGAGACATTGTCAGGATGGATAATATGTTTGGCTATTTTACCTAAGTTTAAAGATAGAATCTATGGAGGTCTTCAACATGAAAATTGTAGGGAATTTCATAAGTTTTCTAACGGTATAATCTAAAACTCTATTGGATTCATAGAATACGAGTTATGTCTATTTTACTACGCTGGTGTTTTCCTATCATGAGAAAATTTCAGGATATCTGCTTGTTCTCTTGCACATAAGTTCTTTGGGATGCCAAAAGTTCTCAATGTTAACTTGTCTGGAAAATATGCAAGCTAACTTTCTTGTGTCCCCTAGTTGACTTTTCTTAAGGGGGGTAGCCTAATTAAAGAAGTTACAAGAGAAGAAGTGGTTAATGATTGGAACATCTACAAGGACATCAAGTGCTTGATATGTTGGTTTGTTTCAAGATATCATTCTATTTGGAGTGTGCTAATACCAATGGAGGTTTATGTCATTACTGATACTCATGGATTAAGAGTTGTGTATGAGGATCAGATGACACCAAAGTCTACAGAGTTGTATGTATAGTGTGAGGGTGAAGCAACTTGATTCTGATAAAAGTACTAGTAGTTGGAACGCAGTGATGAAGCCAACCTTGGATCAAGAGACTCGGTACAATGAATTTAAAAGACTATGATGTGTAGCGTCCAAAAAGGATAGGAGAACTAGTCCCTACTGTCCCCCAATCAATCTCTTCTTAAGGGGGTAGTACCTTGATATCATTGGATGATGCATATTTAATCTATCTTGAAGTGATAATTGTCGTCTTGAGATATTCTATGGTTATGATCATCTACCCATGCTGTGTTACTGCTGTTGGTCACTTGATGACAGGAAGTGTGTTATCATGCGGGAGAAGTAAATCTTGTTGCCAATAGCCTTAGCAAAGGAGAGCTATGATAATGAAGATTCCATTAACACCAAGGACTAGGGAATTATATTTAAGTTTTGAGCAACACTAGGAAGCATATTCACAAATAATGCTTTGGAATTGGTAACAGAGCTTACTATCGGGAATGAGGACACTGAAGGGCAATGGAAGGATGAGGAGTTTAGTGTAAAGAAGAATCTTGCTTATACTACCCCATCAAAGTTTTAGAAGTAGTTAAGAAAGTTATTCGGAACAAGGTTGTAACAACATGCAAAGCAACGTGGAATGTTAAATAAGAGGATCAAATTAGTCAAGAAAGTAAAAAAAGGATTGAAGGATGAAGTATTCACAACTCTTTGATCATCGTCTTCCGAATCTCGAGGACGAGATTCATCTTAAGGGGGTAGAATTGTAACACCTTGAAATTTGCTCCTTTCAAAATAGAGTTAAAATAATTTAAATATGTATTTTTGTGTTCATGAAAATATAGAGAAAATAATATTTTTCATTAAATTAAAATTCATCATAGGGTTTAGCAACATTGTTGTGTATACATGCTGATGCATAAGATTTGATGTGATATTTCCTTGTTGCTCTTTGTGTGCTGATAGTAAGAAAAGTATTTAAAATACTTTTGGTAGATCGATCTTTCTTGACCAGTAAGTCTTTATCTTTTTCTACAATCAAATTTCTTGCCTCTCAGCTCAAGATTTCATTCAGAGTCTCTCAGAATATTTTCTTTCAAACCTAAGTCACTCCTTTCAGTTTCTCATCCATCAAGAGATCACTACAAAAATTCTCGAGAATTTTTCCGGCCTTTCCTGTGAGCTTAATCTAATTTTTAGATTCTCCAAATTATCTTATCACGAGCTCCAAATACTTCATTTAGATTCCTCATATTCTAAAGTGTCTCTAAGAATTCTCCCCAAATTTTTGGAGCCTTCATAGTATTTTTTTAGACCCTAGATATCAATTCTGGATTTTTTGGAATTATTTTTATTCACGAAATTAATTAATTCCGAAAATAATAAAATATCCAATTTTTCCATGACGTCAAACCCTAACACTATATATATGCCGGCGTAGCCCTTGACGCGCTGATTCCAAAAGTACGACCACTTTTCCGAGCCGCCACTCCTGTCGTCCTAGATCTAAAGCCGAAGTTTCGAAACCTAGAGCTCCGACGAACTTCCGGCGAACGTTCGGCGAAGTTTTCCGGCCATCTCTACGTGTCCCGGCGAAAACTAATACCAGTACTAGGTTCGTCTCGTTATTCTCTTCACTGTAGTGTCCTTATTTACATCAAACCGACCCTGTTTGATAGTTTGCCTTTCGTTTTCTCTTTTCCGATGAACTCTTCCGGTGAACTCACGATGGATGCTCTTCTTCTTGTTGTTTTCTGCCATGTCATGTCGCGGTCGTGATCCTCCTGGACAGTTGCTTCTGCGGGCTCCAAATCATTGCTGCTAGGTTCCTTCCCGGCGCCCTGGTGTGCCTACTAGGCCGTCCGATGCAGCAGCAGCACGTCGGCAGTGCCGCCGGCCGGCCCTGCTCCCTCTCCCCGTGTGCATGGGCTGGGTGCGCTCCATCCACCGCACCAAGGCCATCGGCCGGACACGCTATGGTTTCCACCCCTCGTTGGTCACCTGCACAGCCCCTGCTTCATGCGGCCAGCAGAGTTCCGATCGACCATGGTCATAGAGGCCACCACGTTCTGTACGAGCAGCTCAAGGTAGAAGAAACAGGTAATTATGGTTTTGCCCCTGGTCGTTTAATCCCTGCCGTTTATTCGTTTTACGACCGATTTGAGTGGTTTAAGTTGCGTTAGATTCGTATCGACGTACTCTACACAGTAGTAGAAACTTTTATTGTGTAACTCAATTCTGAATTTATTGATTTAAACATAATTTATTTAATATTTAATCAATAGCTTTCTAATGAAAATTAATCTAGAGTTTTAATTATGTTTTCGTTGCGTTGTGGCCACACCAACTTGAAGGGTATGAGTTAGCAACAATATTTGTCACGTTATGAGTTTATATATTTAATTAATTTATTTTCTATAGAAAATCTTAGAAAATTCATAACTTCTCCGTTTTAGCTCCGATTTTCGTGATCTAGATCGTAGCGATGCGTAGAATCATTTTATAAACTTTTCCTACTGTTTTTATATGATTGGTGTACTGTTCTAATTGTAGCCTTGTTTGCTTCGTGTATGTTTTCTCCGATTATTTGTGTGTTGATGATCGATGATCGAGTTTAGTCGATGAGTAATTCGTGGTGATCAAGAGTGCTTCAGTGATCAAGAACAGAGCTTGGGCAACAAGTAGGACCAGCAGAGTTAGCAAGATCAGCAAGAGCAATTGGATTAAGGCAAGTATAGTATTTGGGTTTTTGTTCTGCGACCATGATCTTGTGACTTGATTAATGTTTAAGCAATAAACGATAAAAATGACTTTTTAGCAACTTGATGATTTATCTGTACGGATCACCCA
>NW_018396819.1:0-4057 GCF_000003195.3 Sorghum bicolor | reverse complement strand
CTCATGTTAGTGAGTATCTTGGATCAGGATGGAAGCATTGGGCTTTGGTTGAACCAGTAAACTGATTCTTCACTTTCTCAAGGTATACTTTTGCTGTCTCACATTCTGGGATGGCACCTCTTAGGCCCTCTGTGATGGTTTTCTTGATGACAATCTTGCACTTGCGGTTTGACTTTTCCCACTTGTACTTCTCAAGATCATACTTTGCTCTGATGGGAGCAAAGTCTCGCTTCCGATTAGCAAAAGCTTCATCGGTCTCATTCTGAGCCCTTTCGGGCTCCTCTGGCTCAGTGGGCTTTGGCTCCTGAAGAGCCAAATCTATCTCAGCAAGTGCTAGAGCAGCATCAAGTTCCTCGCGCCACAGAACATAGTTCTGTCCCGTCAGCTTTGGAATTGCACTAATGAAGTGCATCGCATTCAGCGCTTGGTCTGAAATTAAACATGAAAAAATAGTGAGAACATCAACATTAAATCTAGGAAAAATAATTGCATATCTTAATTTAACGTTGGTCAAAATCAAGATATACAAAAATTAACTCTCTACATAAATTCTAATCACCGTTGGGCAGAATAGAATATATGCATAAAATTAGAACTTGGAATTTGTAATATTGCTATTATTAACGTTGGTCAAAAAATAACAATATCACAAAAATACTAGGCTTTAAAACTCGTGTCTCAAATTAAATATCCCGTTGGTTCAATTTAATTTGAGAACGAAAAAAAATCACTTGCGCAGCGGAAAAACATTTACTTGCTGTTTTCAGAAGCATAACTAGCTGATCTTGCTCTCTAAATAATAAACACGTTGGTGCAGATTAAATAGAGTCAAAAACTGGGTAAATAAATATTCAAATGCTTCTGAAAAATTTAAAAGAAAAAAGGAAAAAATTTCTATGCTATATTATGCTGAGCAGGCCATTCGGCCTCTGTGCGTTTTGGCCCAGGCCATGCACGAGCGTGGGCGCTGGCGAAACCGCAGCCTGGGCCGGTTCGCTTGAAGCGGCCCAGCAGCGCGGCATTTTTTTTTCTTCTTCTCTGACTGGATGCTCGCGGCCCAGTTAGGCCGAATTTGGCCCAGTTGGCCAGCCGGCCGCTTGCTCTCCCCGCGCCCAGGCCGCAACCTGGGCCTGGGCCGGGAATATACGCCCCCGCCTGGGCCAAAAGCGGCCCAGATCGACCGTGGCCGTTGATCAAGATCCAACGGCCGTCCTTCGATTTCGGGGAAACAAAACCCCCAGGCCGGCTCGCCCCTGAAACCCTAGCCCCCATTCCTCAGTTTCTCTGGCGCCGTTGCCCTTCCTCTCCTCTCTCAGCGCGTGGACAACAGGGAGCCGCCGCCGCCGGCACCGTGCCCAGCAGTAGGGCCACCGCCGTTGCCCTCTCTCTCTTCTCGCTCTTCCACTCCAGCCCGCGCCGCGCGCAGTCAGCAGCAGGGCCGCCGCAGCGGCCGGCGCTGGCCTCAACAGCCGGAGGGGATAACCGGCGCCGCCACGGGTCCCCTCGCCGGTGCGTGCGCTCGCCCTGTGCGGAGCGCACCGCCGTCGAGCGGTTTCGTGTGCGGTGCCCTGAGCTCGGTCCTTGGCTTGCCTGTGCGCCCCGCACGCCATGGAGAAACGGCCGGAGACGAGGTCGTGATAGGTGAGTCCCAGGTAAGGGTACTCCTTCCCCTTGCTGTTTAGGGTTAGGGTTTTGAAATCCCCTTCCCTGATCTGGTTCTCGTGCTAGGGTTGGGGTTTTGGATCTGAGCGCTAGGGTTAGGAATTCGAAAATCCTCTCCTTCTACTTGCTGTTCTTGCTGGGTAAATCCCGAAAAACCTCGATCTATTACTAGATCGGCCGATACCATTGATAGATCTACAGGATCTACTAGCAATAGGATGAACGGGGTTTCGGGATAAAAAACAATGCATACAGTGACATATATATATATGTGCATACACTAGATCTATTACAATTGAGTAGAAGCATATAGATCAAGAGTTTAGGGTTTCGACCGTCGTTGGCGGAAGGAGCAGATCCGGAGACGTCCATGGCGTGAGTGTTGGTGCTGCGGCGATGTAGATCACGGCGACCTTCGGGCCTCCAGCGACACTGCCCGACGACGGTGGGAAAAGGGTAGAACGGAGGCGGCGCGGTGGTGCTTCCCGACGCCACTGCGCAAGCCTGATCGGATGGCCTAGGGTTTGTCGAGTGGGGATGTGTGCACGGCCAACTTAGGGTTACGTGCCTGCGGCCCCCCACTCCTGTTTATATAGCGCAGCGCGTCGGGGGCCCACCAACCATGGATCGGTTGGGCGCCCCCGATCAGGGCGCGATCCAGAGGGAAAAAGGCCCCAACCGTTGGGTTGGGCCTGAGATCAATCCAACAAGTTCCTTGTGCTTTTGGTGTTCATGTGTTAGACTCATTAATCTAACAACTGTGAAATGTAGATGATATGGTGTGCTATGGTTCAAGCTTCATAGCACTTAATGACTTATAGGGGTCTTTGTCTATAAATGTACTCCTACTCTCTTTGTCCCAAAATACTTAATTTTATAGGATTAAATTTTGTCGGCATTTTTCTCTTGTCTTAATACATATTTACATATTTTTTTTCTTTTTTTCATTACATCACCTCTATTTCTCTTTAATCTCTCTTTGTTTTCTTTGCACTATATTTTTTCCACTCCAACTCTCGTATGAAAACTTTATTTTGGAATGGACAAAGTATATAGGATACAATGAGATCGGAGATACTTGGGACTTGTATTCGTTAAAACATATTAGTTATCTTTTTCTTAAGTAAACTGACAGGAGGTGAAACACTTGTGCAGTAATTCTTTTGTTTCATTTATTGGTTTGGTCCCCGGTAAATCGTAGTACCACAACTCGAAAGCAAAGAAAAACTTCAGATTTGCGCGCCACGACTTTTTTGCCAGCCCGCGAAAACGAAAATCACACCGCGTGTTTTAAGGCCGGAGAGGCGAACAATTTCGGCGCGTATCCGTCTCCGTCCCCAAACTGCACACACCACTCCGTCCAGACCATCCACATCCAGCCAAGAACCAAGAGCGCGGCAGCCATGAGCGCCGCAGGCAGGGACAACCCCGTCTCCCGCAAGCGTCCACTCGTCCCCGCCGATGCCTTGCCGGCGGCGTGCTCCGGCGGCGGAGGACTTGGGGGATCGGGCAGTCCCAACGCTAAGCGTCGCCTCTTCGCTGCGGGTTCCGGCAGCCGCTCCGCCGTTGCTGCGGCCGCCGCCGCCGCCGCCGAGGTGCGTTTGTGCTGGGCCAAAATTTAACAGTTCTGCACTTTCGCTGAATCTGGGGGACGTTGGGGGAATTTTGTGGATTCAGGTCGTTGACTGTGATCTATAGCCTGTGGTGTGGAATCGGGGCATTTTGCTGGTTAAGATTGGTTGTGTGCGCATTAGTAGGCCCTGGCTATTCACAAGAAATCCATAAAAATATAAAATTGAATGTTCACTTGGCCCTGTAAATATGCCAGAATGTCATTTACAGAGTGTAGATTGATGTTCTGTAATATAAAGTTCAGAGCTTGCTTCCATGACGCCCCCCCTACATATTTTGGAATTTTAGGGGTTCCATTGATGCTTGTCAGAGCAGGAGCAGTGTATGTTCCATTACTCTTAACATTCCTCTCTGATGGGATTTTGTGGTCAGTGTAAAGAGGCACACCAATCCCTTCTGCTGTACTATGGGCGACTTATTTTGGACCATTTGCGTCTTCCTGATGCAGTTTTGGGACACCCCTTGTAGGTGGACTGGCTACGTCGTCGACGGCGGCTGATCCTTCTTGCTGGTGCTATGTCATCAGCAGCAGTGTCCTTCATTGCAGTGATGATGAGGCGCAGGAAGTACAGCGCCCAGCAGTTTGCTCGACTCCATGAGGCCATTGCTGGGCTTGCATCTGCTGTTCGTGCTGCCACTGCTCCAGTTGAACCACACCCTGACCTGTACCCCATTGTGATGGGCGTCCCTGGCTTCACCAAGGAGCAGCTTCTGGCTGCCCTCTTCTACCTCAACGAGGGCAGACCCCGTGGGGAGCCTTTCT
>NW_018396818.1:0-4078 GCF_000003195.3 Sorghum bicolor | reverse complement strand
AAAAAAAGGGCCCCAAAGAAGCCGGATAGACGGCATTGCAGCTAATCCGCCATACTGATACTGCGGCGTCCATACAGGGGATGAACCGCCACCCATGTTCGATGGCGATGACTTCTCATATTGGAAAATACAGATGGAGTCATTCCTCGAGGCATGTGACACTAAGTGCCTAAAAGCCGCGACCGAAGGGTTTACCCCTCCAGCAAAAGACACCGCTCTTACTCCACAAGAGCAAGAGAACGAGAAGTGGAATGCAAAGGCCAAAAACCACATCTTTAGAGGTCTTTGCAAAGAGGTGTTTAACTGCGTAAGGAACCACAAAAACGCCAATGAGTTATGGAAGGAACTTTGTGCGCTCCATGAGGGATCAAAGAGTGAGCGTGAGGAACGCTTTCATCTTGTAATGAACAAGATTAGTACGTTTGAAATGCTTCCAAAAGAAAATGCTAATGAAATGTATTCTCGCTTGAATGTCATTGTAGAGGAGCTAAATGGACTTGGGCTCAATCAAGTGAGTCCGGCGGATGTGGCGAGGAAGATACTATGTGTTCTCCCCGTTGAGAAATACGGGCACATAGTAACCGTGCTTCATCAAGGTGATCTCTCAACCGCCACACCAACGTCTGTATTGGGGAAGATCAACGCTCATGAGATGTACATGCACATGAACCCCCAAGATGGCTCCTCATCAGCCAAGAAAGAGAAAAATGACTTGGCTCTCAAGGATTCTCACAAGGGCAAAGCCAAGAAGATTGAAGTTGAGTCATCAACTTCAAGTGATGATGATGCATCCATTGCCCTCTTGGTGAGAAGATCCACCAAGATGTGGAAGAAGCTAAACAAGAATGGAGTCAACTTTGACTCCAAGAAGAAGAAGTTCTTCACAAGTAGCAAGAGGAAGCCCATCTCCAAGATGGATTGCTACAATTGTGGTGATCTTGGTCATCTTGCTCACCAATGTCCCAAGCCCAAGAAGTGATAAGTACAAGAAGAAGAACAAAGAGCAAGATGATTCAAGTGATGATGAAAAGAACGAAAAGAAGCCATACAAGAAGAAAGTGTGGCAAGAAGAAGGAGTACCACAAGAAGAAGAATGGCAAGGCTTACATTGTTGGTGATTGGCTCACCGACATTGAAAGCACAAGTGGTGACTCCTCCGGCAACGAAAGTGATGATGAGAAGGTTGCCGCCATTGTGATTGATGCTTCATCACCATCATCTTCACCACCATCTACATCATCTACACACCTATGCCTCATGGCCAAGGGTGACCAAATGGTACAAAGTGAGGATGAGAGTAGTGAGAGTGATAGTGAGTATGAATCACCATCTTATGACAAACTTGTGCAATTGCTAAATAAGTACACTAAAGTCATAAGAAAGACTATAAGTGAAAATGACAAACTTGAACATGAAAATGAATCACTTCTAGCAAAGCTTAAGTCTAGTGATGAGCTTAGAGATCAAAATGAGATCATGACTACAAAGCTCAAGGAGCTCAAACTCTCTTTAAAAGAGCTCAAAGAAAAACATGATAAACTTGAGAGTGTTCATGATGAGCTTATCACTAGACATAGAGCTTTGAAGGAAGAGTTTACAACTCTAAAAGCAAACTATGATAATCTTGAGATAGCTTATGATCTTGCAATGAATGAAACACATGATGCTACTAACCATGTTGCTAAGCTTGTTGTAGCCACATCTTGTGATGACCTACTTGTGGAGAGCACTAGCAAATGTGTTGGTTGCAAAGGCAAGAATATGGTAGTGGCCGAGAGTGAGGACACTATCATGATCATGAAAGAAAATGCCAAGCTCAAGAAAAAATTGCAAGAGCAAGTCAAGCACAACACCATAGTGATTGAGTCACTTGATCAAGATAAGAAGCTTGCATATGAGAACAAGTTGCTCAAAGAAGAAAACCAATATCTCAAGCTTGGTTTGTTGTATGACAAGCAAGAAGAAGATGAGTCATTCATCTTGGAAGAGTTAGAGAGCAACAATGACCCAATCATCAAGAAGCTAACTCAAGAGAAATATAAGCTCAAGAAAGAGAAGTAGCATCTAACCAAGGGGCTAGCCAAGTTCACCAAAGGGAAGGACCTTCAAAGTGAACTATTTATGAACACCGTCATGAAGATGGACAAGAGTGGGATTGGCTATAAGGCTCACCAAAGCTAGCTTATCAAGTCACTTGCCACCCATGATCAATCAAGCAAGCCAAAGCCAAAGAGATGCTTTGAGTGTGGACAAGAGGGACACTTTGCTCATGAGTGTGAGGCACCATTACCACCACCCTTGCCCAAGCATGCTAGACCATTTGCCTTCAATGCTCACTATATTGTAAGGAAAGACAAGAGTGGGAAGGTCAAGGTTAGCTTCATGGGGCCGCCTAACAAGCTAAGGCCAAAGCAACTAGTAGTGAAGGTCAAGGGCCCTAAGCAAATGTGGGTCCCTAAATCTCAAGCTTGATCTCTTGTGTGTAGGTGAACTACAAGACCGGTGGATCACATTAGGTAATTGACAGTGGTTGCACTCAACATATGACCGGAGATCCCCGGATGTTCATCTCACTTGATAAAGATGTTGACAACCAAGAGAAGATCACATTTGGTGACAATTCAAAAGGGAAGGTCAAGGGACTAGGAAAGATTGCAATATCCAATGACAACTCCATCACCAATGTGCTCTATGTGTTATCTTTGAGTTTCAATTTGCTCTCAGTTGGACAACTTTGTGATCTTGGCTTCCAATTCCTATTCAAGAAAAAGGAAGTAATAGTGACCAAGGAAGATGACAATGAAATGGTATTCAAAGGCTTCCGACACAACAACTTATATGTAGTTGATTTCTCATCCAATGAAGTTGATGTGAAGACTTGCTTATTCACCAAGACCTCACTTGGGTGGTTGTGGCATAGAAGGTTAGCACATGTTGGAATGGGCACACTCAAGAAGTTGATGAAGAAGGAATTAATTAGAGGTTTGAAGGATGTGATCTTTGAGAAGGACAAGCTTTGTAGTGCATGTCAAGCCGGCAAGCAAGTTGCAAACACCCATCCAACCAAGGCCTATCTCTCTACTTCAAGAGTGCTTAAGCTACTCCACATGGACTTATTTGGACCAACCACATATGCTAGTCTTGGAGGCAACAAATATTGCTTGGTCATAGTTGATGATTACTCCCGGTATACTTGGACATTCTTCTTGCAAGACAAGGCCGAAGTTGCATCAATATTCAAGAAGTTTGCAAAGAATGCCCAAAATCAATTTGATGTCAAGATCAAAAAGATTAGAATTGATAATGGCAAGGAGTTTGACAACACCAACATAGAAGAATATTGTGATGATGTTGGGATCAAACATGAGTTCTCCTCAACATACACACCACAACAAAATGGGGTAGTAGAAAGAAAGAACCGGACATTGATCACCTTGGCAAGAACAATGCTTGATGAGTACAACACTTCCGAGAAGATGTGGGCTGAGGCAATCAACACTGCATGCTATGCTTCAAACTGGCTCTTTCCTCACAAGTTCTTAGAGAAGACACCATATGAGTTGCTCAATGGGAAGAAGCCCGATGTCTCATTCTTTAGAGTGTTTGGGTGCAAGTGCTACATCTACAAGAAACGCCAACACTTGGGCAAGTTCCAAAGGAGATGTGACATTGGCTACTTGGTTGGCTATTCATCAAAGTCCAAGGCATATAGGGTCTTTAACCATGCCACAAACATGGTTGAAGAAACATTTGATGTTGAATTTGATGAAACTAATGGCTCCCAAGGAGCAAGTGATAATCTTTATGATGTAGGTGGTGAACCATTTGAGGGATGCCATGAAGAACATGCCGGTGGGGGACATCAAGCCAAAAGAAGATGATGATGTGCAAATCATTGATCCACCATCCACCTCACATGTGCCACAAGATGAAGATAAGGATGTGAGAGATGCTCATGAAGACACTCAAGTCACTCATGAGCAAGCGGTGGCACAAGCACAAGATATTGATGCTCCCCAAGCAACCCTTCAAGTGGCCACCAAGAAGAGTCATCACACCTCCTCCAATATCACTCTCA
>NW_018396817.1:0-4078 GCF_000003195.3 Sorghum bicolor | reverse complement strand
CATTGTGACAAAGGATTGCATTGGGATAGATGGTTGAGGCTTGAATCTTGCATTTTTTATGGACATCACCATGTGTTGGAATGACATTACTTGAATTGCTCTTGAGATACCACATAGGATCTTTGACCATGATACCATTTGGTGGGGCAACTCCCCCTATGTCATAGCATGGGTCATTCACTTGTCAATCTTGTTGGTGAGGGAACTTTCTTTGCTTGATGATCACTTAAAGTTGAGGATCACTTGTGGAACCACCTTTTTGTATGATAGATACCATATGTATAAATATGATATCATTTGAAACGTCTTGTCCGATACCATATGGGATTCTTCTACCAATTAAGGTCTTCTAGTATGAAACCACTTGTTTGCTATCTTGAACATTTGCTATCATCATCATGAGTACCAATTGTAGGATATCACTTGAAGAAACATTTGAGTCTAGATATCCATTTTCATTGTTGTCTTGTTCTTGTACTCTAATCATCATGAGCTTCTAAATGTTGACTTGAACTATGTTGATTTGCTAAAGCTTCCAAGTCCGGTTTGAACCAATGACAAGCTTTTTCACACCTCTCATTAAGGGTTATCTTGCCAATGTTGTACTTACTACTTGTTAACAATCCAAAGTAGATCAAGTACTTGGGTTCACTAGATCATGAATAAACTCATATACATACCACTAGATCAACTAATCATTCAAGCAATAGTGGCAGGCTATGAATTTAAAACTTTTCATTTGTCATGCATGATCCTATTAAGCATGTACTATATGCACTAACCGCATACTAGTAAGGAATGACATGATCATGCACATTACAATGATACCTTTGCTATGTTGGAGAAGAGGATAGTCACATAGATTCCAAATCATTTCTCCAATAGCAATGTGAAGTCCAATTAACAAGCTTGGTGAAGACCAATTATAAATGCCAATTGTCAGATGAAATCTTCACCCATATGAAATGAAAACCACTTTATTGATCAAGTGCACTATCTTGTTGTGGTTGACTTGCTTCTTCTTTTGACCATTGCTTGCATGAGAGAACTACTAAGAATTTCACTTGAAATAGCATGACTAGCTCTTTTTTTTGGTTGTTGCTTGCTTTCTTGATCAATCCTTTTGATTGCTTCAACGAAGCATCTTAAATGTCCTTCAGATCACCACTTCCATGTTAGCCTTCCAAGCACCACACTTGGTTTACCCACTCCTCGGGCGGCACGCCCCTCACATAGGGATAAGTGACCTCTCTCCAAAGAACAATTCTTGATAGTCACTTGAATTGCTTTGATTGATTGATTCAAGTGACGGACTTAATATGATGAGTAACCATGAATCCTTCTTTAAGTCCTTTTCTTTCTACTTGTTTAAGTCCTTTTCTTTCTACCAAATGGTTTCCAATAGTCACTAGAACTTAAACTTCATCTTCTTCTTGAGTTTGATCTTGATCTTCAATTTGAGTACTAAATGTGTACACCAAGTACATTCCACAATCAAATGACCTTGTACTCATTACTTTTCATGCTTCTAGATCAATTCAAAACCAAACTTAGGTGCCTCAAACACTTGTAAACATGTTTCCAACTTGAGGACCTTTCAATTTAAGTGACTCTAGATCAATCCAATATTTGTCACTTTTCCGACAGATTCTGTACCCTTTAAAGAAATATCCATATCTCATAATGTACAGATCCAAATATCATGAAATTTGGTGGAGATGCTTTACTAAGTCATCTAGCAGCTGTAAAAATTTGAGCTTCATTTGACTTCTAGATTGCTACCAGATTTCATTTCTTCCACCACTGCTACATGCTGAAATCTGCTGCACTATAGCTGATAAGATCCACTTCAAAACCGAAGTACTCCTTATCCAATCTTCATGAAATTTCTACAGCATCTTCTCTGATAATTGTTCTGCATGCATACCAAATTTCAAGCCATTCCAAATAGATTTGATCACTCAAACTCAGACTTGATCTCAGCTAGCTCAGGTTTTCAATATAGGACAGATTTCAAGCAATTGAGCTATACTTGTTCAAATTGAATCAAACTTGAAATCAACTTGATTGAATGCATTCACAAGACATATATCAATTAATCCACTTAATAAAAGTCATCTCATGAACTTATTCAACTCAAATCAATCCAAACTTGATTACTAATCATTTTATCCATTCAATCATCTTATAGCAAGCAACATTGCATATATATCCAATTCAATCAACTCATATGCACCCAAATGAATGTGATCAACAAAGATATACCTTGATTAGCTCATGATCATCCAATTTACAAGCTTCAACTCATGGATTTGCAAGCCATCAAATAATTCAATAAATCACCACAACTTGAATGTGACACTTGTAGCACATTTGGACTTCACTATCTTATCATGACATTGGGTTTGGATGTGCACTAGGCTTCAATACTTGACTCAATCATGTGATGAACAATATAATATCAATTGAATCAAGCCTCCAATGCCGATGGTACCTACACAAGTTCGTCCACTTTTTGATGGTACCCAAACTAGTTTGGGTCCTCTCAAGTTAGGTGGAACATACTTAGGCATAGCCTTAGTATGAGTAGCGGGATGTTTTGCAATAGTAACCATAGAGGTACCATTACCATCCTTTCTAAGCATAGTATTATCATCAATTGAAATAGGCTTAGAATTATTACCTAGGGGGCCATGTGTCCCTTTTCTCGGCATAAGTAGCAACTTCTTTTGGATTGAGCCTTTTCTTCCTTGCTCATATGTTGCTTCTCATTGCCTTGCCTCTTGAGAGTTGCTTGAGCCTTCTTCTCAAGCTTGGTAGGACACCTCGAGGCAAAGTGTCCATTATCCTTGCACTCAAAACATTTAATGAGGGAGAGGTTTTTTGATGATCTTGATTGTCTACCTCCCCTTCTTGTCTTCTTCTTCATCATCCCCATGTCACCACCATCTTCATGGTAGATCTTGACTTGAGCTTGGGGCTTCTTTTCTTGCTCAACTTGTGGCTTTTGTTGAGGCTTCGCTTGATGCTTCACCAATTGCTTGGTTGGGCACATTGAGGTGAGATGACCCCAAGTGCGGCACTTGAAGCACTTGACATGCTTTAGCCTCTCTTCTTCTTTCATCTTCTTGAGCTTCTCTTTGTTTGGGCAACTATTTGCAAGATGTCCCACTTCGGCACCGGTAGCACATGAAATGAGAAAGCTTTCTCTTTTCTTGCTTTCTTTTGCCCTTTGTCATCTTCTCCTTGAAGCCAAGGCCACATTTGTCACCATAGATTCTTTGAGTCTTCAATATATGCTCAAAGGTGACTTTTGAATTATAGCACCTCTCTAGCTTGTTGCTCAAATTCTTCACTTGTTCATTGAGCTTATTGTTCTCCTTCAAAAGGTTAGTCTCACAAGACATAGAAGTAGAACAAATGTCTAACTGTGAAGAACATGGCATAGATAATAAATCATCACAAGAGGTGGATACATGCTTCTTGCCCACATCACAAGGGTTAGTAACACTATGTGATTGATCATTTGACCCAAGTGATGAGCTCTCACTTGTTTTAATTTCTTCATTAGAAAGCTTTTTAGTGAGAAAAGCATGATATTTTACCAAGTTGTCATGAGCAACACAAAGTTCCTCATGAACCAATTTTAGCTCCTCATGTGAACAAGTAGTAACATAAAGTAGATGCTTTTGTTGTTCACATGTGGTCTTTAGAAATGAGTTTTCATTTTTTAGTTTATTTGTTTTAGCCATCTCATTTCTTAAAGCTTTGGTGAGTCTACATACAAGCTCAAAATTTGGATCATCACAATCAACAATCACACCTCCAATAGATACCTTGCCATCACCGTGAGACATGGAGGAATGTGATGAAGTGGATGAGCTTGTAGAAGCATCACTCTCATAACCATCATCTTCATCTTCACTTGACCATGAGGTGGAGCAATCCTCCACAACCACCTTGTTGTGGTCATGCTCAACATCCTCATGTATCTCCAAGGTATAATATCCAGCGAGTCAGCTCTCATGCAGCTGCCTGCCGTCTTCCCAAACCCTTTTCTTTGTTGGGGGGGGGGGGG
>NW_018396816.1:0-4085 GCF_000003195.3 Sorghum bicolor | reverse complement strand
CAGCTCTGGTGGCTGCTGAAGCTGCAAAGCTCGGATTACATTATTGCCGTAATGATATTTGTTAGTGCAGAGCAATGTCCTTTTCTGACACCGTCGATGGAAAATTACACCTGACTAATAAATACTGTATCTGGTTAGTCAGTAGAGCCATCATCGTCTCAGAGACAGATAACAACCCACCTTTTATAAAATAAAAATCGTTTCTTTAATCTCGCTTGATTGGAGTAGAATGAAATCTGGAGTTGTTGGTGGCTGCACAATCATTGGAGCATGGAAATTTCATCGCCCTTTTGCCTTTTTGTACTTGCGCTTCTCACTCCTCTCACTCTCACTCGTCCCTCTCCTGTCTGTCTGGTGCGGCTAAATTGGCAATTGGGCTGACATAATAATTATTAATTAAACAGATCTTGCTTGCAGAAAATATAAAAAGATAGTGGACGGCGGCACATGTGAGGCCTCAACCTGAACAGAGACTGATGGGTGCCTCCTCTCCAATTGTTTAGGCTTTTTCTTTCTGCCCTTCTGCTGTGTTTCTTGCTTGCAAAATGTTGTCTTGCACATGTTCATGTCCAGATCCAGACGTCATCACCTTTCCGGATAAAGAAACTATTATTAAGGAAGACAAGTTGCTCACATTGCTACTACTTCGGTCAATTGGGCCTTGTTTAGTTTCTAAAAAATTTTAAAATTTTTTTTAAATTTTTCGTCACATAAAATCTTACGGCACATACATAAAGCATTAAATATAGATAAAAATAATAACTAATTACATAGTTTATCTATAATTTGCGAAACGAATCTTTTGAATCTAGTTAGATTATGATTAGATAATATTTGTCAAATACAAACGAAAGTGCTATATTGTCTATTTTGCAAAAAAAAAAAAGTAAACAAGGCCTTGGTTAAAATGTTGGACCGGATCCAATTTCTGCAAGGGCTAGAAAGAGCCTGATATTGGCCAACATGGTTCGGTACCAAAATCCTAAAAACTCAATAATTATCTAAATAATGTTTGTCTTCTGAATGAAATTTGAAATGCAATTTTTTTGTTTGTGAAATGGAAAGTATCTAATGGCCACTAATAATAAAGGAGGATAACCCTGTCGTGGCAAAACGATGTTGTGGTAAATATTGACATGCAAAATGATGTTGTTTTAATAAGTACAAAAATATTATTTTAATGAATTGTCTATCAGCAGATTGACGTCGAGGCAAAGTGTTAATCAGCAAAGTGCATTCCTTTTTATGCTCCCAACAACGAAACATAATTTTACATATGGATATAGCAAATTTTAACTAAGGCACAATAGCCATTTTAGTCCCTCAACTATTATTCAAGGCTTAATTTTATTCCTAAATTTTTAAAACGGCTATTTTGGTTCTCTAAATTTTGTATCTTAGGCTCAATTTCATCCATAAACTATCAAAGTGCATTTAACGTTTATTTTCAACTCAATTTTGTTTATTCAAAAATAAAACATTATATTTTAAGCATAATTTCATCCATAAATTATCAAAATTATAGATGTACTATTGTTTCAATATATCTTGAAGAATAAATAGTGTTCGATGTAACTATAATTGCTCCCATAAATATCAATTTAGTTGGATATATATAAATGGTACAACTATAGGGTAACACTAAAAATAACAGTTTGGAATTATCAATGGCTATGAAAGAGTTTTTGGGTAAATATTATTTTTCTATCTTCAATTGTTGGTGGTGTTGGAGCTAATAATGTGCAATAGTGCAGCATTCCATGTACACAAAGTTGAGTTAAAACATAAAAGTTTAAAGAAGAAAATACACTTTAATAGTTTTAAAATGAAATTGAGCTCAGAATATAAAGTTTGAGAACTAAAACGATCATCTTCATAGTTCTAGGACGAAACTGAACCTAAAAGTATACTTTAACGACTAAAATAGTCGTTTTAAAAGTTTAGAGATGAAATTGAGCCTGGGGTAATAGTTGAAGGACCAAAGTGACTATTCTACCTCTAACTAACTAACAAACTAACTAATAGCAAATCAATAATAACTCATAGATATTCGCCATGCTCAAGCCCCTACCAACAAGAGGAGGCACATGCAACCAAATTCAAAATTCCTTTGAATCCTTCTCATGATCCGGTTGCCAAAGAACCACCACACTTTAGAGGATGATGAACCTCATCCTTCTACATTCCCCTTTGAATTTGAGGAAGATCTCTTTCAAGATTTTGGTAATGCCTTGAATTTTCCGGTTTACACATTCCATGACATCTTCCTTTTGGAACACATCAAAGGACTCTCGACTGTCATGAGTATAACACTCTAATTTTTTCTTTTCCAAAATAGAGTTTAAATGAACTTAAATTCCTTAGCAGGATTTGCATTAGGCAATTAATAAATGATTTATAAACATATTAAAATGAAATATAAGGTAGAAACCTTATATTTTGTATTCGTGCTGCTGCATATTTTTATTTCCTTGCCCTAGCGTGTTAAGTTCATGTGTATAATTTATTTGATTTAAATTCTGAGTCAAAAGGCTGTTTAAATAAAAAGAAAATGTTTTTCTTTAGTTTTGGGCTCAGCTTCCCCTGGCCCGCAGCGGCCTAAACCTAGCAGTGAGGCCTGTTACCACCCCTCTCCCTCCCCGCGCGCGTGCACTGGCCCAGCCTGGGCCGACCCAGCTCCATGGTCTAGCTCCGCAGATCACCAGCCAACCGCGCCCCGCCAACGCAGCACCGCAACCGTGACCCACGCTGCCCCCCGCGTCTGTTCGCTGATGAGTTGTTACACTCAATCTCTACCACTAAAAAGACCCAAATGATATCGTCATACCTCTCGTCGGCCCGCCTCTCCCGCTCGCTGCGCCCGTCCTCATGAGCAACCGCCGCGGCTCCCCCACGCACATTCCCTTCCACAGTTCCCGAATGTTATCGTCGTCAGATTACTAATCGGCCTGCCATTGCTCTCCTTCCCTCGTGCGTTGTGCCCGCAAAATCGTCGCATGCTCCCACGATCCTCCCCTTCTCCTCACACCGGTGGCACAAACACCCCACCCCCACATGCCCTGGACGCCTCCCTGCCCCTCCCCTGCCGCCTCTTCTACTCTTCTGCTCTGCGCCATCGCGCGGGTTCCTGTTCTGCCAAGGCAGCATGGCATGTTCTGCTAAAAAGCATGAGAGACCCCCCTCTGTCGCCAACGCCGGCAACAGGAGGACCCTTACGCACGCCGAGCCTCGTCCCTGTAGTTGGCGCAGTGAGAGCACGGTCAAGCGCGCCTCTATGGTCGGTAGCTACCGATTTCGGCTTCGGATCCGCCGTCGCCATGGATGCCCCAACCTTCACTGGAGCTACGTGGGCTTGTGGTCGTGAATCGACTTCTTTGGTAAGGTGAGTGACTGGCATTCTCTAGCGAGCAGGTGGCGCCTGGATGCCTAGGAGACTCCTTCAACAAGCGGAGCGCCTGGAAAGGAGTGGATGCGCCTAGATGCTTCATATGATTTGGGGAAATCAGAGCAGATCGGGAGTCGAGAGAAAAGCTAGCACATGCTCCTACTTTTGGCCTAATGTTGTTCTGTTCATGATGTAGTAGAATGAAACTTACTGACGAGTTACTGTGCTCATGAAGAAAGTGTTGAGAATGAAGAATCGATGGAAGTTCATTTGATGTCTGTTGCTTGTTTGCTGCTTCGGTAAAACAAGGAAGTGCTTGCCAGAGTATTTTACTCAATTGCTTTCATCAATTCAGATGGTAAAAGAGTAGTAAAAAATTGCTTACTGAAAAGTCTGACAATTATTTTATATACTTACTGAAAACTCATACACATGAATATTGGATTTCCTGTCTATTTCTTGCAGTGCCTTACAGTTGATATGTGTTGTTTAATTCTATCAAAGATGCAGGGAAAGCAACTGTTGTAATTTTTTTTATGCATGAATATGTCAGTATGATGCCCATTTTATTTCAGACTCTCAATCGAGCAGAATATAACCTACAAAAGGAGCAATGCAGTTATCTTGATGTGTAATGCATGCGTACTATCTACTTGTATGTTGCTGCTATACTCGTTGTTGCCCTACTCATATGTTGGAG
>NW_018396815.1:0-4087 GCF_000003195.3 Sorghum bicolor | reverse complement strand
GGTGTTTGCAGCCACCTATCCACAATTCTAGTTTATATACTCTCTAGGCACACAAGAGCTATGTCACTACTTACACTAGAGAGCTACCTAAAGTTTCTATACAAGTAAGTAAGCTACTCTAGTTTGCGGGAATGTAAAAGAGATGGTTTGATCTTTATACTGCCGCGTAGAGGGGACGAACCAATCAATAAAATGAAGTCCAATCACCGGGAGAAATCCAATGAACAATCACAATGGAGACACACAATTTTCTCCCGAGGTTCACGTGCTTGCCGGCACGCTACGTCTCCCGAAGTACAATTTTCTCTACATCATCAACTCCAAATATGCATTTGAAACCAAGATCACAAAGTTGAGCTACATATAGCAAATTGAAGTTCAAGCTCTCTACTAGTAGCACATTGGAAATGCTCAAGTCGTTGGATATAGCAATTTTACCAAGCCCTTTGACCTTGCCTTTGCCATTGTCACCAAATGTAATACTATCAACACCATTGTCATCATTTGGATTGATTGAATTGAACATTCTTGAATCACCGGTCATGTGTTGTGTGCACCCACTATCAAGCACCCAATGCCTTCCTCCGGCTTTATAGTTTACCTACAAAACAAATCAATGTTTCTTAGGTACCCATACTTGTTTGGGCTAGTTGAATATAGAGTAAAATGTACTATAGGTCTCTAAACTTGTATCGCTATGTTATTCTAGTCTCCAAACTTGCAAAACTTTTGTCCAGATACATAAACAACGTATGTTATAGTTTTATCGGATCTCAATATATATAGTCCTTGAATCTATTTTAATTTTGAATATCATTTGGGCTTTCATACTATCAAAACGCTCACTCCTAAACAAACTCGGGTCAATTCCAATGATCCTATGTATGTTCATCTCTCCCTCGTTCCTTGTATTTTGTTGAGGCTACCCACCTTCCTTAGTCGCAAGTGGGGCACGCGCCGACATCGGGTCCTTCCTCCACTCGTTGTTCCCCTCCCCCGAGAGCTTCAATATTGTCCTTGTCTGCGATGATCTCCTCTGAGGCCTCCTCAACATGGACCTCATTGGCTTCTAGAACGTCGACTACGCGCGCTACTTCGTTGCCTCCTACTTGCACCACCTCGGCATCTCCAGTGGCAACGCCCAAAGTGGGAACACGACAGGTATCAACTACCATGGCCGGACCGTGGTGGTCAAGACCCTCTCGTCAATGCATCCACCATTCATTTGGTGAGTCCAAACAATACCAAACTATTAATTAGTTGGCTAATATTAATTATATACTATTAGCCATCTAACTATTACTTCAAAAATGCATAAGACAAACAATTCTCGATGTATGAAAGTGTGTGATACGCCACCTTTTGTTCTCTTTTGCAAATTTACACTCCGTGACCTTAAGGCCTTGTTTAGTTCTTTTTTTTACAAAATGGACACTGTAGTGTTTTCGTTTATATTTGATAAATATTGTCTAATCATAGACTAACTAGACTCAAAAGATTCGTCTCCCAAATAACAAGCAAACTATCTAATTAGTTATTATTTTTATATATATTTAATGCTTCATGCATGTGCCGCAAGATTCGATGTGACGGAGAATCTAAAAATTTTCGCAATTTTTTTTGGAACTAATCAAGGCCTAAGTGTATGCAGGATAAAACTCAAGTTTTTGTACGAGCCACACACTTGTCTGATTTCGGACGCGAATGAGGCGTGCACAATTATGTTCACAGAGACGCGTGCATGGCGATGACGAAGTGTGAAGACTCAGCGTGTCCCTAAACCCTGTCTCTACGTTGCATCTTTTGCAAAAAAAAAAAGACCTCATCGAAGCCTAGAGACACGACGGGGAAGGCCCGTGCTCCGAGGCAGGGGATGAAGAATCCAGCAGCATTTTACGACAATCCTCCCCGAGTCGAACAATGCGTGGATCCTGTGCGTGTGGTGGGTTATTGCTGTCGCGCCAAAATCTATATATCTCCCTCTTCCTATTTCCCCGATGCCTCTTTCTTCCTCGCCACCGTGCCGGTTTCCACTCCCTTCAACGCCTGAGATGTCAAGCTCCTCAGCTAGGAAGAGCAAGGAAGGCACCGGATCTTGGAAGAGCAAGAGCACCTCGGCGGCAGCGATGGCCGAGACTCTTCGTCGTCGTAGCAGTTCGACGGCGGCGGCTCGCTCCCTTGGTCACGGAAGCGGCTCAGCTTTGGGGGCGGATGCGGTGGGCTACACCCATGGTTAAGCAGGGACCCAGCTTTGGCGGCGGCCATTTTCCCGCCCCTTTCTTCGCCGCATCGACATCATCCATCGCCGTTGCTCTGCAACAAATGCTTGTACCGAATGATAATTTCATTGTTACCTTTAAGGCTGACCAGCTAGAAAGCTTCCATGTTTCAGTTCAGAAAATCTCAGCTAGAAAGCTTCCATGTTTAAGGCTGACCAGCTAGAAATCCTCAGGTGTATTTTCTGTACAAAAGCTTTCTAGCTGATAGGTACAAGCATCGACAAAAGCTTGATAACAATTCCTAATCCTCAGATATTTATTTAAAAAGAATTGCTGTCTATTAAGCTTTCTAGCTGATAGGTCATAGTCTTCCCCTTCAGGATGACATAGGTAGATTCAGACGAGAACTGCAATTCTTTTTCTGTTTCTGCATTCATAATCAGTGTCGTGGCCTTACTCTTGTATGGAACTCTGCAACTGAAATATGCGTTGTCTTGTTGTATGTCAAGACCAGCTGAATATGAGGCTTTGCAGAGTTTTAAGATTCATGCATAAACAACAATGATCCATGCATAAACCTGACTAGCTAGTGACTATCTGTTTTCTAATTATTGGTTAGCTTCTCTTGCTATCAAAGCTGAAAACTGAATGTTAGTGTGCAAGCTGTGACTAGTCTGAAATGCATGCTTCCATGTTTCAGTTCAGATCTAGAAATGCTGATTGTTGCTATGTCAATGTTGTTATTGTGAATTCAACATAGTTGTGATCCATTATCTATCAAATAGCAAAGCAATAGTATACAAAGTGATATTCATGAATGATCTTGGCTACATGCAAAGTACTAAATAGTTTGCAGACGATCCCTGCCTGTGGGTTATACAATCTGTCTTTCTATCCGTCTCTACATCAGATTTGAGGTACTTGGAGGCAACCTACATTCCCTTACGCGCACAGCTGATGGATAGACAAATAACGGCAACAATCGGCTGAGGACGTACACGGCGGATTATGGAGCACTTACCAAGACTCAGGCGGTGGTGTTGTCGATGTCGGTGCCGGCGGAAGTGGAGCAGATGCCACGCGTGAAGTCGTCGATGCCATTCTTCGACAGAGATTGTATTGTACTACTTCAGAATTAGTCGAATCTCTCAATCACACGGAAAAAAATGGTGCTGTCTGCTGGGGTTTACGGGTCTGTTCTTGACTTCTTTCATTGCATACTCTTACTTTTTTTTTGAGCGAAACAGGAGAGACCAAGGGGCCTCTACTGAAAATGCATTAAAAACAGAATCCGAGTACTGCATAATCGAGGAGATTACAGGCAAAAACAAAGACAGAATCCTATTTAGAGATATTTTCTTCGTATTATATTAGTTCGAAGCGGACCTGTACGAAACAAGTCCTAGATGAGGTAACATAGTACATCAGCAACTTTTGGCGCCCATTGGTGGCGGGCCAGCTTTGTGACCGGCCGGCCAGTTTCTGTTGAAAAATACGAGGGGACAGGATTGTATGTTCATCCTTCGACGGTGGAACACACTACAGCTTCTGTTGGGAAACACTAGGGGATAGGATCGTCGTATGTTCATGCTTCGGTTGGAAAACACTAGGCATGTGATTCATATATATATAGTTGGACTTCTCATTCGATCCTCCACCAACCTGCTCGCTCATTCTTTTCTTCAACGTACTAACTTTTATAAAGAGAACAACCAATGACGCATTTAGGAAAGAATCTTTCTACAGCCGTGCTCCTAATTGTCATCGTGGCTGCTGGTATGTATATTCACATATATGTGAACTGTTGAAAATATAAGTGTCTCTTCTAATAGCTTAAGTTTTGGCATTGAATTGGCTGATATATGCAG
>NW_018396814.1:0-4087 GCF_000003195.3 Sorghum bicolor | reverse complement strand
GGGCTTGTATACTGTGTAGTGAAGTTGCCACCTCCTCCCTCAGGTATGCCTCTAGCACGGAAGCCCTCATTCTGGCTTTATTTGTATATTTCTTGCGAAGAGTCTTCAGTACCCTCTCCACTGTAAAACACCAGCGAAACTGCACAGGCCCCCCCAAACGTACTTCAGTGGGAAGGTGCACGATCAAATGTTGCATCGACAAGAAAAAGCCCGGTGGGAAGATCTTCTCTAGCTTACAGACCAACACAGGTGCCTGTTTTTCTAACTCTATAGCGACGTTTCGAGATAACTCCTTAGCACACAACAGGCGGAAGAAATAGCTCAACTCAGCCAACACTTTCCAGACATGCTCAGGGACATACCCACGGACCATTGCAGGGAGAAACCGCTCAATCCATACATGGTAGTCATGACTCTTCATCCCGTTGACTCGCAAAGTGGTTAAGTTCACTCCTCTGCTCAAATTAGCGGCATAGCCATCTAGAAACATCAAGTTCTTGATCCATTCAAGCACTTCCCTTCTCGCATCTATTTTCAAGACGAAATCCACCTTAGGCTTTTTCCACTTATTGTTTTGACCACTAGGAGGTTGCATCTCTTGTTTATTTCTATCGCATAACGTTGACAAGTCCACTCTAGCCTTAACATTGTCCTTCGATTTCTCTGTGTTCATAAGAGTGCCCCAAAGGGCCTCGGCGATATTCTTTTCAGTGTGCATTACATCAATGTTATGCGGCAAAAGAAGGTCATCAAAATAGGGCAGCCTGGTCAACCCGGACTTATGAGTCCACATATGTTGCACACCATAACCCACAAAACCACCTCCTTCGGCGGGCACAAGAGCATCAATCTGAGCACGAATCTCGGCACCACTCTTGATGTGGGGTTTAGGGTCTGTCACTACCACATCTTTTCTAAAGTTCTTGACGTCCCTTCTGAATGGATGGCCAGCAGGAAGAAACTGACGATGCTGGTCAAACGACGAATACTTGCCACCCTTTTTCAACCAAATAAACCTCACAGCTTCCATGCATACAGGACACGGAAACTTCCTGTGAACACACCAGGCGCAGAATAACCCGTACGCCAGGAAATCATGTAGAGAGTAGTGATACCAAACATACAGTTTGAAGCTTGACCTTGTAGCTCGGTCGTATGTCCATACCCCTTCCCAAGCTTCAATCAATTCGTCAATCAGAGGCTCCATGAAGACCCCCATGTTGCTCCCTGGGTGTCCAGGAATTATCAAGGACAGAAAAACGTTTTGTCGTTGGAAGGCAATGTCAGGGGGAAGGTTGAGAGGGATAGTGAACACAGGCCAACATGTGTATGGGGAAGACATCATTCCATAAGGATTGAATCCATCTGTTGCAAAGGCCACACGTACATTCCGAGCCTCAGCTGCTTTCTCAGGATGTCGATCATTAAAGTATTGCCATGCTTCAGCATCGGATGGATGGACCATCTTGTCCGAATGGTACCGCTTGCCATTCTTATGCCAAGTCATCTGTTTCGCAGTTTCCTCGGTCATGAAAAGTCGTTGGATCCTCGCCATGAAAGGAAGGTGACGTAACACTCTAGCGGGGATGGTAAGCTGCACCTTCTGGCCATCACCGGATACTGCCTCGAGGTATCTTGAGGCTCCACACTTCAGACACTACTTTGCATTCTCGTGTTCTTTCTGAAATAGGACGCAACCTTTCGGACAACAATGTATCTTATCATATGGCATCTTGAGTGCACGAAGTAGTTTTTCTGACTCGTACAAGTTGGGGGGCAGAATATGATCCTTCGGTAGCATGGTGGCAAACACAGTCAACATCTTATCGAAGCCTTCTCGACTCAGGTTCAGCTCGGCCTTCAGCCCAATCACACGCCCAATGCCATCCAGCTGAGAAATAGTTGTATGATCGTGAAGGGGTTTAGACGCCGACTCCAACATTTTGTAGAAGGCTTCTACGTTTGCCTCCATGTCCTCCTTGTCACGTCCTTCAGCGAACTGAGCTTGGTGAGTGTCGTCTAGCATGTCGGCTACCCCAGCATCATCATTAAACGACTCAAGACGTGGTCTCACCACCTCCTATCTGATACGGTCTTCACCATGGTAGATCCATCGGTAGTAGCCCGGCGTATAACCATGGTACACCAAATGTTTACCCATGGTCTCCTTGTTCACCCTCCTCTTGTTGTCACAGTGGCTGCACGGACACCAAACTAGCAAATGCCCTCTAGCTACAACTGCGCCAAATGCGTGGTTCAAGAAAGCATCTGTCCTCTTCACCCAATCCATGTCGTAATCATTTCGGCTTCTTCGCCCGGTGTACATCCACTGACGGTCCTCCATCCTTTGACAAATACGACACCAAGTAACGTAACCACCTAGCCGGTATTCCTACTGTCTAATAGGTGAGGATAGGTCCTAATCCCACCCGCGTATGCGTAGATGAGGTCAGTTTCCATGCTCCGCGACGATCCGAGACAGAATTTCGGCAGCACCTCCCCGCTGTTCTCCCAATACACGTCCTGCAAAGGAGTTTGTGTATTCGGAGAACAACGGAAAGGTGATGCCGAAATTCTGGCCAAGATCGGAGCGGAACATGGAAACTAACATCATCTACGCATACGCGGGCTGTCCAAGAAACATCGACAATCCGAAACAGATACGATCGGATACACACACTGATCTATATGCATCCAATCGTATCTCTTTCGGACGGAAGACGCCTAACTCGTTTACGCATTCTACGACAAAGACAAAGGAGTAGAGCTGTTTTATACCTAAGGTGGCGATGGAGAAAGGGTAGCGAGGCAGTGACGAGTCGGGGCAGTGGCGAGTCGCAGCGGTGCAGGCAGACCAGCAGCACCGACGTAGACGATCAGCTCCTCCGAAGCTCCTCTCACGTCCTCTGATGTGTAAAATAAAAAAACATTAGTTAAAAATTTCGGCAGAACCTCCCCTGTACGGGGAGGTTCCCAAAACCTGCAAAACAAAATCGACTCGATGGCCGACACACAGAAACACGGCACGACGGCCGATATATTATCAATAGGAGGCACGAAGGCCATCCGCATCAAAAAACGGCGCGATGGCCGAGAACCTACTACTACTACTGAAAATAAATTTTTGAACCTAACTAAAATTTCTAACTATACTAACAAACTAAAAATTCCAACTATACTAACTAACTAACATTTCTAACCTAAGGCCTTGTTTAGTTCTGCCTGAAAACCAAAAAGTTTTTAAGATTCTCCGTCACAACGTGATCACATGTGAGATGTTTGGGTTTTGTGCACCAGACGTTACCACAGACTCAGAATTTTTTGAAATTTTTATCATAGCATCCACATATGATAACATGTTATGTCGCCAAGTTTCGAGATTTTCTGAGTTTGTTTTCATTTTATATATTAAAAAAACGATTTCACGCAACTTGGTCCACATGTTTCGGGGGGTAAACGTTCGATATTTCATATGGCTTTCTGCATACGGCCTGGAAATACACTAACAATCATGAATGTTATGATTGAAATAATTAAATACTATTATTTAATGCACCTGCAGTTTGAATTTGAAATTTGTCGAAAAATTCAACAAATTCAAAAAATCCAAAAAATATACCAAAGTTTTTTCAAAATGAACCAAACTTTAGCATGTACCTAAAAATAGTGTAGGTGCCACAGAAAGAAAAAAAAACATGGATCCAAAAAAACAAAAAAAAATTGCCGAGGGCCCACTCCAGACCCTCGGCAAAGATGGGAGTTGCCGAGGGCAGGCTGGCGGGCCCTCGGCAAAGCCTGACCTCCGGCAGAGCTTTGCCGAGGGCTTAACTATGGGCACTCGGCAAAGCCTAACGTCCAGAGCCGCCGTTACTCTGGGCCCACACCGCCGAGCGCCCCTTCTTTGCCGAGGGCCCGGCCCTCGGCAAAGATGGGCCTTGACCGAGGGCGTTTCTCTGCCGAGGGCCCGGCCCTCGGCGAAGAAGCCTTTGCCGAAGGTCACTCTTTGCCTCGGGCTGCAACTCAAGGGCGCGCCGGGCCTGCTGCAGCTGCCGTCGTCCGGCACCCCCGGGGAGAGCCCCGTTTTTTT
>NW_018396813.1:0-4103 GCF_000003195.3 Sorghum bicolor | reverse complement strand
AAAAAGAAAGGAGAGAACCAAGGGTTGAGCCCAGAGGCACGCGAGCCATACATGAGTTCACCAGGTGCATCGCTTCTAGGCAGAATTTACAAATTCAAAAGTTCTATCATAACAAGTTCACAAATTTGTCAAATCCACAAATTACACTCTTTCTACAGATCTAAAAATCCATAAAAAATCTAATATACTAGCTAGCTAGAACTGCAATCAAAATCCATCATCGAAGAGCAAGAAATAAGATCCTTGCCTTACAAGCTTAGGCTTGTAGAAGATCAATAGTGTCCTCGTCCTACATCTGGCTCAGCTCTAGCAACAACAGATCTTTGGCTTCCTGTGTTCAGAGGCGCAAAGAAATAAGAACTCAACAGCAGATCTCCAGCGACCAAATCAAAACTTATCTCTTAAAAATCAAAACTAGATTGCATGAAGGATATATATTGTTCAGAACAAAAACCAAGTACAAGCGCATTCTAATTAATTTTAGGATAAGGCAATTAGCAAAATATAAATAGTGAGAGGAAAGCAATTAATAGAAAACTAATTTACTACTTGTGAATCCAGTAAGTATACCTCAAAGAAATATATGTCAAAAAATAGCAAGCACACAGGAAGTTGTGAAATACCTGACGATAGGCGTTGGATTGTTGTTAGACCTCTACGACATGGATATATATCCAGTACTATCTGCCAAATGATAGCATAAGGATTGTGCCATTTATTTTATTATCTAAATGTTAGGAACACCATCAAGCTACAAATCATATTGCGACATCTTCCTACATTTGCATTAGTCATACTAATTCTACGCCCTAAAAAACAATGCTACCCAGTACGGATATACAATTTTAGTAGAAAACTGACAAATAGATGATGACAAAGGTGCAGCTTACACCTTTTCCTTTTACTGGAGAAATTAAATGACTAATCATGCATTGCCAACACAACTTTGAAACTAGGACTGATAAAGTCCAACCTATCTAGCCTAATAAGTCATTGCTCTGATCTGCCTCCACTACCACAATGTAAGGTCGTGCTAGACACTTCCACCTACTGTGAAGTAACAGGTTCATGATGAATAGTTTCTAAAATGCAATCCAATATTATTTCTTCAACCATATCGAAACCACTCAGAGTCATCAATAGATGCAAGAAGCACAGCCATAAGGTGCAACTCACTTGTGGAAACCATCTGTGACTTTGGTGTTAATCTGCAGCACAATGAACTTGCTGCTAAATCCTGACTCCCTCTGCAGGTACTCATGGTGATAGCCCTAGCGATCACAAAGACACCACCACATAAGCTCAGCTCAGAATTGGCATACACTTGTGCAACAGGTCCTTATTTCCTTTAACTGCGTAGTGAAAGAGATAAAATGAGACTAGAGAAATCAAACATATTTTTTGATAACATCCCAAATCCAATACTAAATGCAAACTGTGTGTGAGCTTGTTAAGTCACAGCCATGAGGCTAAATAGGTAGCAAACAAGACCTTCGACAGGGCGTAGAAAACCAATAGCTCTCAGGCACAACAATTCTGTAAATTTGAGAAAATACTGCTACTCATATAATGAACTAATAACCCACAATTCATCCAAATTTGGTTTTTCCCTGCAGTGTCCCAAACCCTTTGGTTTTTCCACCCAAATAAATTTCTTTATCCCTTTTGGTTTTTTGGCCAAGTTGTTTTCACTCTTGTGGCCTGCAGTAGCAAAGGCAACAATAAGCACCATGTTTGGACATATAATGATGTCATATACATACATAAATAGGTACATGAGGTAATTTGAATAACTAAAAGAATATTTCATTCCAACATTATTATTATCTATAACCAGGTAAAAAACTCTGATATAATGATATCTTGCATCGCAGGAGCATAGAAAAATACAGAGTTAATAGTACTTGTCAGAGGGAAAAATAACTTCCTGAGTAACAATGGATTCAGTGCTATGATAGCATCTGTAAGAAAATATATTAAAAAACAATGTATTTCCATTGATTAACTCTCCGTCTCTATGGCATCCATAAATTAAACTGAAAAATAAAGGGATCCAGGAAAAGATGTCATGTGTATGAAGAAATCCAATCTACATGCTATTGGTCAAGGATCCTTCCATGTCATCTTTATACGTATTGGAGCAATTAGTAGTACTAGGTAACTGGTGGCACCTAGACTCTTATGTGATAGCAAAGAGAATCTCACAATCAGTTGTTGCACCTAGACTCTTATGTGATAGCAAAGAGAATCTCACAATCAGTTGTTGCTCTATGCGGGGGGAACGAAAATGATCTAAGACAGAATTAAAAAATAAAACAAGGCGGAGGGGAAAGCTGACCTGAACAATGCTCTGCATCTGCATCTGGGCAGGCAGCGTGGATCTGCTCTGCCTCTGCATCGGATCTGCTCTGCCTCTGCATCCTGGCCGCGACACTGGCTGCTGCTACGTGTGGCCTATCGCCAACCGGCCGAGCCTGCAACCACTGAGGGGAGGACCGGAGGGCCAGGCCGACGCGTGGTCGAGGGTTACCGGCACCTGTGCCATGTCTCTACAAGCTCGTTGGGCAGCCACGGTCGAGTACATGTCATAGATTGGATTTTTAAAACATGTGACTAGAGTTTACTGAAACATTTCCAAATGCAAAAATGAAATATGTATCAAAAGTAGATCTTGGTGAGCTCTAACTCCTTTGTAGTCAATTTTTTTTAATTTGAGGTAATTTACCTTCTCGTTTGACCTAGTTTGACCAAGTCAAATCTTGAATTTTTTAGAAAAGACATTTTGACCGGCTCATCAACATACACATTTGGTGTAATGATCAACTTTTTATCTGAGAGAGTTTGGACCACTCAAATTTTGAAATTTCAAATTTTCACAGCTACACGCATGTTTTCGAAACCCTAGACGACCCTAACTCGAAAATTCATGTATAGAAAGTTTGTTTCACTCATCAAGATCTACATTTAATACATAAGATACTTTTGCATTTGACAAAGCTTTACGAAGCGTAGTTGTAAATTCATAGGTCACGCAGTCTGTGTGACATTTAAGACTTTGTGACTAGAGTTTACCAACACTTTCTCCAATGCAAAAATGTCCTATGTATGAAATGTAGATCTTGATGAGCTCTAACACCCTTGTATTAAAAAGTTTTTCATTTGAAGTGATTTACTGCCTCGTTTGACCATGTTTGACCAAGTCACGTCTTGGATTTTTAAACATGTGACTAGAGTTTACTGAAACATTTCCAAATGCAAAAATGAACTATGTATCAAAGGTAGATCTTGGTGAGCTCTAACTCCTTTGTAGTCAAAAGGTTTTAATTTGAGGTAATTTACCACCTCATTTGACCAAGTTTGACCAAGTTAAATCTTGAATTTTTTAGAAAAGACACTTTGACTATACCCTAGATTGTGTGAGCTACAAAAGTCATGAATACAAAGTTTGTCTTGCTCATCAAGATACACATTTGGTGTAATGATAAACTTTTCATCTGAGAGAGTTTGGACCACTCAAATTTTGAAATTTCAAATTTTCACACCTACACACATGTTTTCAAAACCCTAGAAGGCCCAACTCGAAAATTCATGTATAGAAAGTTTGTTCCACTCATCAAAATCTACATTTGATACATATGCCATTTTTACATTTGATAAAATGTTAGAAAAGTGTAGTTGTAAATGCACAAGTCTCACATATAGTTTCATAAAGTCTTTGCGAGATTCAAGACTTTAGGACTAGTGTTTACTAATACTTTCTCAAATGCAAAAATGAGCTATGTATAAAATGTAGATCTTGATATATTCTAACACCCTTGTATTCAAAAGGTTTTCATTCAAGGTCATTTAATGCTCATTTGACCAAGTCACATCTTAGATTTTTAAAACATGTGACTAGAGTTTAGTAAAAATTTTCCAAATGGTAAAATGACCTATTTAACAAATGTAGATATTGATTAGTTCTAACACTTTTGTATTCAAAATATTTTTATTTGAGTTCATTTAGTGCGTCATTTGACCAAGTTTGACCAAATCATATATTAGATTTTTTTAAAAAAGACACTTTGACTGAACCCTAAATTGTCTCGAATTAACACCCGGAC